>NW_006263478.1:2724110-2737964 GCF_000469605.1 Apis dorsata
TGTAAATCTTATCTTGGCCCGTTCCAAGTTTTCTCGGTAATTGACTGCAAATTATATCCGAGGGGGCATATCTCGGTTGGAACTCGAAAATATTTGAAAAATATTTCATTTACTCGTAATCGGTCGATCTGGTCCCTCCCCTCCCCTCCTATCCGAGTTGTCTCCATCCTGGCGCGGCGGCAATCAACGAACGCTCATCTTTTCCCGGGTGGTATGCACGGCCGATCAGGCGACTAACGTTTATAAAAGAAGCACGAGGCTCGCGTGTGAGCCTCGTTCAACACCGGCATCCCGGCATCGTGACAAGCCCTGGGCGTTGATCGTCCGCCAGAAAACCAGTTCCCAGCTCTACTGGTTTTCTGTGTCGACTCTCTCCGTTTTACGAAGACACGAAACGCCTCGTGAGCGCCTTTAAGCGCGTTCCGCGCCGCGTGTACCGTTTTCGGTATCGCAGTGGAACTCATTTTCGAGGCCAGCCCCGTCTTTTCCCCGTCGATTTTCGAAATGAAGCGAAAAGGAAGGACGCAACGACGCCTCGATCCCCTATGTTCCGGAAGCGTGTCGAAGTGAAGAAAAGGCGAGAAAAGAAAGAAGAAAAGAAAGCGATCTTGAATCTTCGTCGATCGAAAAACGTGTGCTTTTCCCTTTTTCATCGTAGAAAAAAGTTGAAGTTCGCATCGAAACTTTAAAGAAGAAAATTTGAATTTTCCACGAGAGAGGTATTAAGGATTTATTCGCGCTAAAGCGAATAAAGAATCAGAAAAAATATCTGCGATAAAGTGGTTCACGATCACCTTTGCATATTTTACGAGGCTTTTATACCTTCTTATACAAAATTCATTGCCGTTTTTAAAGTTTCGTAGAAAAAAAGGAATACGCGAGTTCCATTTAGAAAAAAAAAAGATTCAGAAAAATTTCAAGATCGCCCCAAGACGTCTCGTGAAATGCCTATCTACATTACCGTTCAATTTCGAAACAATTTTCTCATTCCAAATTCCAAATCGACTTATAATCTTCGATCCCACGACGGACAACGAGTAAAAATAATTTCGAATATATTATTCATTCCTCCTTCAATTATCGAAAAAAAAAAAAAAAAAAGAAAAAAGAAAAGAAAACACAAACGCGCAATAACTCAATTCGATCGAATTCCAATGGAAGCGGTTAAAAGTGAAGCCGTGTAATAATGTGTGAGCCAATGGTGGACCAGGTTCGATCAGATTCTCCACCGCTTTATTAGGCTACCAGTTATTATGATAATGCCGTATCGACCATGTCCCGAAAAGGGCAACGAGAGAAGAGAGAGGAGAGGAGCGAACCGGCTCCAAGGCGACCGCCTCGACGATATTCAAATCGTGACGAAATCCTCGCGAGGAGGGAAGCCGAGTGAGAGAGAGAGAGAGAGAGAGAGACGCGCTCGACGCGGTCACGGCCGCTGATTTACGATAAAGGCGAACGGTGGCCCGAATGGTGCAAATTAGGAGTCATAAGTCATCATTTAGGTATCCGATGCACCCTGTGCGCATCTCGTGTGGAGCATGCGATATTCGTACGAGCGGTTCCTTCCTCGGCGAGAGAAGACTCGGAGAAGAGAAAATTGCATCCTCGAACGAGAGAGACAGAGAGAGAGAGTAATTTTCGTCCATTCGAGAGGAGACTCGGAAGGATTCCGGTGGCGGTTTTCAGCGAGCTAACGACCCGGCGTCCGCGCTTCGAAATGGAAATGGAATGCAAATCGGATTCATTGCGTTTGGAAATTGATGAGTCGTCTCTCGCGTCCTCTCCCTTGAAAGGAAACAAGCCGCGAACGCGAGCATTCATTCCGTATCGAGTATTAATCCTCTCAAGGATTTAATGCAGTGTATCCCAACCTTTACTTTTCTTCTCTTTTCTTTTTTTTTTTCTTTTTCGAGAAAGAGAGGGAGGGAAGGATCGTGAAACGAATCTGAAACTGCTTCGAACATTTTTATACGCTCTCGAGTGTAATAGTAATGGGGAATGGTTTTTCGATGATGATGAGTTTCGATATAATTTTTCCTTTAATCGCTCTTGTGCGATATCGTCGAAAATTATTTTGGATGAAGTAATTTTGGAGGATGCTTTGAATCGGGATTTCGATGATTCCGTGACCTTGAGATTCGTAGACTGTGACGCGCGTATGCAGTTTCAGTCATGAAAGAGCTCCATTCTCGATTTTCTTCGTTCCATTAAGAGGCGATCGCGAGATTTCTCCCCAAAAGAAAAAAGAAAGAAAGAAAGAAAGAAAGAAAGAAAATGAAGAAGAAAATGCAAATCGTGATAATACCGCTTTATATTCCTCGAATCAACGATACTGCGTTCAAATTAAAATCGATATCCTCAAAAATTCGAGCTCAAATCAAAGAAATAAGATGCCGAAATTCGAATTCTAATTCAACTACAAATAAATCGAATAAACGTGTTCTACTTGAATATCAATTCAAATAGAATCCCATCGAGGCGGAAAATGAAATTTATCGGCGAGGAGCCGAGGTCCGATTTGCTCGCTCGATCGATCGGTCTCGTATCTCGAAAATTGGCGAATCGTACTTTAATGACACTATTAGAATCCCTGAATTCTGGGTCACGTGTCGCAGTTTCAAAGGTGAAAGGGCTCGAGAGCGGCTTCATCGTATAGCTCTATTAGAAGCACGCGATTACAGGCCTCCTTTTCGAAACGAAAAAGAGAGAGAGAAAAAGAGACGAGCAAGGGAATTAGGCCGCTCAGATTGTCGGGTATGTTGTCGGACGGGTTATCTTACAAATGTTCGATCGAAAACCTGCCCTGGGTAGGTTACAGACGTGTTTCTGTAACGTCGAGCCACGAATTCTTGCCTCACGCGGCATAGTTTTTTTTTTTCCTTCCCTTATAGGGACGATCGAAAGTTTCGGCCGCCCCTCCACAAAATAACGTCAAGGCAGAATATCGCATCGATATCGCATCAAATACCGAATTCAAGGCCAACTCGATTTCATTTCCCTTTTTCGAGGAATGAAAAGCATCGAGAGCCGCCACCTACATCCACCGATCAACCTTGAAACCGATACAACCATACTGCTCGCCCAAGTCTCTCAAAAGACTTAAGAAGAAATGCGAATACTCGTACGTAAAAATGATCAACGAAATAATCAATTTTATCCGTATCGCAGCAGATATCCAATACCGTTGCTGTTTCAATCGCGATATTCACGTATCGTTGGCAAAAGCTAGCGATAGGATGAAGAAGCGTGGAAACGCACGGTGGCCCCATCGTCTTAGACCCAGATTCGAGACGAGTACTCAAAGCATTCCTGTTCGCCGGGGACAATCGTTCGTTGCATCCTCGTACGTTGACTCTCGTACGTTTCAGAGGAGCAACCGCCGCTACGCCGCGCCTCGCGCCTTCTCTCTAAACAAGTTATAAATATCGAACGAGACACGCAACGCTCCTCGACCATCGTGCACACATACACACATATGTATATACACACGAGCTCCTTCCTTCCTTCCTTCTCCCGCATCTGCATAAGACGTGCAAACGATCGTGTACACGGTTGTACATCGGCTCACGAGTGTGGGCAGATCGCGCGAGCGTGTAATACCACTCGTCGCGAGGCGCGCGTCATTCGTATAAATCGCTGTTTGATATCGCCTTCGGATCGAATGCAATTATCCGCCACTCGAGGTATGTAGTTACCGCGCGCAACCACGGTAGCTTGGCTGGCAACGGATGTGTAATTTCACGGTGGATATTAAGAATCGGTGAAAATTTACGGGAGAGTGTGTTACGGGTAGATACGTTTGTCGATTCTTCGAGATTGGAGATAAATCGATTTCTCGGTGAGAGTGGTACGGTACTAGCGCTAGGGTTAGCCGAGCTGTCGTTTAAAGCGTATTGGCACGGTTGAACTTGTGTAACTCGTAGTAATTTTGCGTTCAAGATAATTGATTATCGCGTCGAAAGGAACGGGTCTACCTCTTTGTAAACTTGAAACGATAATTTTCAATCGTGCGACGTCAATCCCGTTCGAAATGAAAGGAGATTTCTTTCGAATGGGGGGAGGGAAATGATATGAAATAAAAGGAAAAATATTACGAGTCGCGAATTTTTTCATTTCCCTCGAACGAGTATATAGCGAATTGAACGATTCTACGTGTATTTGTACGTGTCAATTGTATGCCAATCGAGAGAGTTAAAGTATCACGACGTTACTCGAGTAACGGCGTGAATCGTCAATGAACACAGGTAGTGCAATCGAGTATATAGCTTACAACGATTCCAACATATGACAACAATTGTCTTTTACTTATTCAGATAGCAGCTCTGTTTATCTACGGCTACACTTTACTATCGTACAACAGTAGCAACGCTGGTAATATCTACAACGAACACGAACGTGAAGAGTTGCTAATCCTTGCTAGTACTCTCACAGGAATATCTTTATGGATGTTTAAATACATCCATAAAGGAAACGATCAATTTTCTCTCGATTGAACTCTTCGTAATATTTGAAATAATTTATACCATCCTCTTTGTTTTAGCGTTTTATTTCTTCGTTTCTTCGTTCAATTGAAAATTCAAAGATTCATGGCTCAAAATTCACCGAGTTCACCTCAACGATCGCGTGCCGATTTTATTGACAAAAGAAGAAAGGAAAAAAAAGAGTGGAACGACGACACTGGATGTCAACCGGCCCGTATGGAAAGCGTAGGAATCGAGAATAATGCGTATCGCGCGCCATGACCTAAATTCGATAGCCACGAGGTCCGAGGGGAACGAACGAGTCGGGGGCCACGATTGAAACCTTCGCTCCAATGTCATCGGCTCGATTCAACCGGCCGACACCGGTGTCCGCCGTCTCTGATTTTATCGACGCATAAATCGTCCGAGATTACTGTTATTCCGCTATCGAGTATCGTTACGCCGCATCCACGTACCGTGTCGTCGATCCACCCGCGTTTTTCCATCCACCGCTCCCTACGATAATAAATTTATCATCGGCCGCGTATCGCTTGCGAAATTGCCAGCCTCGTAATTCGACGAGAAACAGTCGGTAATAGGATCGGCCGGCAGAGATGGAATACGCCAAGTACAGTCGCGAATGAGATTTTTTACAGAAAGAGTTTTCCATTTCCTTGTCTCCGAAGAGAAAACGTGAACGATATCTTTGAGTATTTTTATATTGGGATTAATTGGATCGAAGATGGAGTACGAGTATAAGAAGCTCGAGTATCGCAAAGTTTGAAAAATATTTCTAAGAAAACTATCGACGGCGACGTAGAAAAGATGGATAGCAACTTCAATTTACATCTTAAAAAACTGTATATATATATATATTCTACGTGTATTCTCGTACAATCCAATTATACTACACTTTCTCAGAATGTACGTATGAAAACATGGAGTAAATAGCAATCGGGTCCAATCGAGCGAAACTTTCCTATTAGTATCGACTTGGATTTCCTGCCAGCACGATACCTGGACGAATAGAAACTCCAAGTCGATAAAATAACTCGAGGCGTCGGAGGTTGCACGATAAATCGTGTCAAGAGCCGCCACCGCGTTCCGTTCCTCCGACCAAGAAACTAATAATCCTCCTTCGTGGCGCAACCGATTTCCCTGGCCGAGGAAGGGAGCAACTCGGCCGACGGCCTCCTCTCGCCGATTCCACCATCTCAAACGACTTCCTCCTTCGATTGCTCCTGCTGTATCTCGCCAACGATCCATCGTTAATGATCCATCCGTATTGTACGGACGCGGCTTGCCTCCGAACAACGCGTCGTTTCCATTCCACCAACCGTCGACAATCGTTCGAGAGCATCTTTGCCCGCTAACAACCGTTACGTACGAGGGCTATTCCCTCCCCTCCTTGTCAGTTTCTCGATCCTCGATCTTCGCGTTACGACAGATCTTTTTCCTTCTTCTTTCTTTCTTTCTTTCTTTTGACGACAGTTTGCATCGATCGATAGACTCGATTCTTCCAAAAATTTTAATTCCTCGAAGTATCTTATCGAATTAAATTTCGATAAAAAACGCTTGTAATATTCCATTAGCTACGTCGATCCGAATAGTCCAACGGTAGATGGACGATCCTCGGTTTGACGCTCCTCTAATTCAACAGATCTTTTTCCTTCCTTCTTTCTTTCTTTCTTTTGACGACAGTTTGCATCGATCGATAGGCTCGACTCTTCTAAAAATTCTCATTCCTCGAAGTATTTATCGAATTAAATTTCGCGAGAACTTGGTCTCGAAAACGCTCGTAATATTCCATTGGCTACGTCGATCCGAGAACAGTAGTCCAACGGTAGGTGGACGATCCTCGGTTCGACGCTCCTCTAATTCGACAAATCTTTTTCTTTCCTTCTTTCTTTTGACGACAGTTTGCATCGATCGATAGGCTCTTCCAAAAATTCTCATTCCTAGAAGTACGTTATCGAATTAAATTTCGATAAAAAACACTCATAGTACTCTATATTGGCTACGTCGATCCGAGAACAGTAGTCCAACGATAGGTGGACGATCCTCGGTTCGACGCTCTTCTAATTCAACAGATCTTTTTCCTTCCTTCTTTCTTTCTTTCTTTTGATAACAGTTTGCATCGATCGATAGGCTCTTCCAAAAATTCTCATTCCTAGAAGTACGTTATCGAATTAAATTTCGATAAAAAACGCTCGTAGTACTCCTAGTACTCGTAGTACATATTGGCTACGTCGATCCGAGAACAGTAGTCCAACGGTAGGTGGCCAATCCTCGGTTCGACGCTCCTCTAATTCCTTCCCTTCTCCCCCGAAACAAAGAAGATAGGACGGTTAACGGCGACGAGCGTGCCGCGATGCTAATAGGAGGCTAATCTATCCCGCTGAAACTGCTCGTAAATTTCTTTTCCTCGGCGCGAGCCCCCGATAAACGCGGGAATGCGGAAGTAAGGTGGCCGCGCTTCGTCGAATGCCAGAGTGAAATCGGCATGAAAACCGCAAGGATTTTATTTAACGCCGCGAAAGAAGGCAAGTCTGTTTCGGATATACACGTATACGGCGTTGCGGTCGGCCGAGTCGCTGGTCGCTTTCAATTATCGTTCCGATTCGATCGGCCGCCGCGTAACCGCAAGATTTTGCGCGAACCGATTTGCTTTGTTTTCCGAGTCCCGTTCGTCGCGTCTCGTTTCCTTCGATCCAACCCCCGCCTCGTTAACTTTCCTTGGGCCGCGACACCTTCTCTCCGTGCCTTTCCTTTCGTGTTGCGGAGTCGAGCTTCCGCCCAGTTTTCATCTTCATCTCGTGGTACGAATTTCGTAAATCTCGTCGCGTTTGTCGACCGAGTTTCAACCTGTTTATTAATCCTTTGCACTCCAGGTATATTTCGCTGCCCTCACAAGATTATTATAAGATAATTACTCATAAGATAAGATTACATATAAAGATTACTCATAAGATTATATATAAAGGACATAGGAACCTATTTATGAAGCGATATTCTAAAAAATCAAACAATAATAAATATTGTCACCGTTCAAGTTGCTGCAACAATCCCAGTGGTGCTAGAAAGTCATCACTGGAGTGGTGATGAGAGAGTCACCGTTGGAGAGCAAAGGGTTAATTCTTAGAACCTAGGAGGGAGTTCTTCAACCTAGGTGGAGTAATTCGAATCTCTGAATGTCTCGAATAGAAATATTTATTCGAGATTGTTTTTAACGAGGTTTATTAGGTAAGGTAATTCATAGACGTTTCTCTCTTCGTTTCTCTGGTTTCTTTTACGATAGATTTGCGAAAAATTCGAAAAATCAAAGATAAGATGAAAACAGGTAGTTGTTTCGGTACCAGTGTTTCGGTTAAAAAAGACAGTTGAGTTGCGCTACATTTTTCCCCTCCCCTCTCTTTCTCCCGCCATTTCGAAACCAGATAAATTGATCCGAATCGAGTGTACACGCGTTTTTAGGGGCACAATAAATCTCTGGTATCGTGAAGCACTTTCAGCATCTAGAACCAGTTTTCAAATTTCCATATCGGGCGCAGTTTCGAATGAGAATAAATCGCGACGAGCAATTTTCAACAGTGGAATTTTCACACAGCGCGAATTGATATTTGACTTTTCCTTGCCCTCGAAAAAAAGTTAATACTTTCTGCAAACTGTAAAAAAAAAGAACACAACGTGCTTGAAAAATTATCGTGATTTTTCTAACGCAGTATGATCAATCGGTATATGCCAAGATCATATCCATATCCGTGTTTATTCGAAAGAAAATTTCGAAACATCGAAATTAGATATAGAATCGAAGGGGCATTAATTCGTATCGCGGTGACGCGATGTTTCGGACGAGGAGTTCACGTGGCAATCGGGCAAATTGGGCTCCGACTTAATGGAACTTATCGAAAGACCGAAACGAAAAAAAGATCGAAACAAAAGCCGTCTGGCCCTCTCCCTCATTCGTGCGCGACCAGCAACGTGTGCGAATGAAACAGCAGAAAAGTGGCCTGAAAATGGGCCAACGGATTCGCCGGTAGTAAACCCGGATTGTAAACGTGCATTTATTATACGGAGACCCGGCGAGGGTGAGGGGGAAGGGAAGTGCACAATGGAGAACCTCGGGGACGCCTCGTTTCTGCCGCTTTTTAGTATCGAGGTGACAATGTCACGTCGCAAATTTACATCCAACTACTGCTACGGGGGCTCTCCTGAATTTCTGCCCTCCTTACGATTTTTTTTCTTTTTTTTTTTTGTCATAACAGCGCGACCAGTAACCGGAAAGAACGATTGCGTCTCGAATTTTATTGTTTCGTGTTTTTGCACCGATTCGGTCTTCTCGTGAATATTAATTTTTGTCAGTTGTGAAAAAGAAAATAGACCGCAAGCGTGTCTAATTTGATTCATTTATACGAATAGAATTATGAAAAGAAAAGGAATCGAACTTTTTTATGGTTTTTCATGATTCAAAATGACCATGAATCGAAGTTTAAGAAAACGAGTTTAAGTTTAACTTCACGTGTAATCGATGACCGATAACGAACTTCCTGTTCAGACCACTAATCCCACCCACGTAATGAACAACTTCGTAGATCGTTGATTAACAAATTACAAAACGGCACGAAAACAGGATAAAACAAAATTATCACTACTCCTCGAACCTAACGAAGTAATATAATTCAATATTTCGTAAATTAAGTCGCATTCGATTACTTCGAAAAATCTCTTTATCGCTTAAAAATTCAATCAATGAAAAAGCAAGCAAATCGACATTCCCAAAGAAACGAGGAACATGGCTTCCAAACCCTCCACATTCTCTCTTTCTCTCTCTCTCTCTTTCTCACACCTTCGAAAAAACTCACCAGAACTCCACCTCTTGGATCGACCATCCTCGAAGGAAAGGAGAGAAGAAAAAAAGCTGCGGAGGAGAGAACGCGGCTCGTCCACGGCTTATAAATAGACGCGTATTAGTTATTAAGTCGGATAAGGCCGCGACTCGACTGTTTATCTCGAGGCTTATACCGCGGCGCGGCTCTGTTTGCGGCGTAAATTAGTGTTTGCCTTCGCGCACCTTTGCTTTGTCGCATAATTGTGTTTACTATCGGCCTGGCGCTAATTTCCACCCGTTACCACCGGGCCAAGGCGTCGCGCGCGGCGCCCCCTCGCACTCGATCCTCGTTGTCGCTCCGTCGTTGTCATCCTCGTCTTCGTTGCCGAATGCGAACGAGAGAGGGGCCAACGACCGGTTCTCGATCAGCGAAAACCGATGCCGGGTTACGCTTTATTAAATCACGCGCGGGGGATACGTGTTCCCTAATCCGATATTAAATCGGTCACGAATCCGCCGACTGCATCGATGCTCCATGGTATCGGGAAACGTGAGCGGGAGAGAGAGAGAGAGAGAGAGAGAGAGGTGGGTTTGGAAAAAAATAAAAGTATTTCGAGCCAGGATGAAATAAAATTGGACGTTGTTCCGTCCGGCTTTTGCGACGGGATGACGTTTCGCGAGAGTTTTGAACGTGTAGGGTTGAAATTCGAGATGGGATATCTGGATTTTGTAGAATGGAATTTTTGAACGATGCTCGATAGAATTTGTGATAATTTGTTTTATTGGGTTTTGCGTTATAGGTGTTATATTTTCGCGAGGGATCGAATGAAATTCGAGGTAGAGAATAATATTTGATCGGTGGAGAATTTGTGATGTAATTTGTTTTATATATATATATATATAATATTGTACTTTTGCGACGGGATGACGTTTTGCAAGAGTTTCGAGTATAGAGTTGAAATTCGATAGAATAATATGAAGGATTTTGTATGAATGGAAAAATTGTATCGTTTAATTTCCTTTTTGAAAATTCGTCATTGTCGAATATTATTATTTAGATAAACGATTCTCGGTATTATTCACGAATAATAAAAAGAATAAATAAGATAGAATTAAAAAAAAATTTATATATTTTTTTTAGATGTAAAGGCAAAGAGTTAATATTCATGCGCGTATTAAAGTTAAAAATCAAAGAAGTTATCGATCATAATTAGCATTTGCAAGGTGGGGACGGTGAAGAGGTGAAAGATTCAGAAACAAAATTAATTATCCAACGATTTAATCAAACTCGTTAAACTAACTATCTTTGACGTGGATAATTCATTTATTATTTACGTTAAGATACACGTTGAGATCATTTATTACACATCGATGTAAAATTGTGCCAACTCTCAATCACGATTGATGTATGGCACGTATAACCAGTATCGATTTAAAATCGATTAAATCAAGCAGCAAGTTTTTCACAAGAATTGACGGCAAATTGCGCGCACGAATGTAACGCTACTTCCACTTTATCACGATCCCCGTTACTATAAATAACCCTCCTCTTCCAACAAGCGCGCAACAATCAATAATCAACAAGCACAACTTAATCTTAATTAAGTTTCCAATTTAGATTTTCTCTCACTCGCCCCGTTCTCGCGCAAAAATTTTTTTAAAAAAATCTACATCTAGAAATATCACAGAGGAAATAAAATACAATCGATACGAAACCAAAACCTATTTTCTCGTCTCGCGCGGAAAATTTTCAATAATTAATGAGAGAAAAAAAAAAAATTTGGAATAAAGAAAATCATCTCGTCCAATCTGAAATCACACGAACGTATCGATCGATCCGCGAACCTAATAACTTCTTGGGAAAAAAATTATCGACGATCGAGAAAAGAAAAGAAAAGAAAAGAAAAGAAAAAAAAATTTGGAATGGAGAAAACTGTCAATCTGGAATCGCAGCCGGTAGGTGTGATTGGTAGACCGATGGAAGACCGCGAAGTGCCGCGGTGCGACCGCAATGCATTCGCGGCTTCGCCGGTACACCGGCAATCACAATGTCACAAATGCTAGTCGGTCGCCATGCCGTTAGGTTCACCGGAGGGCAATAACCCAGCCAGCTAAACTTATTTAGAATAGCGTATCGCCCACCAACAGCCGCCCAATCGACTCGATCCAACAACCGGCACAATACAACGCTGTTGCCGCAACGAGATCTCGCTTCCTTTTTTTTTTTTTTTTTTTTTTTTTTTCCTTTCTTCTTTCCCCCCCCCCCCCCCTCCTGCCCCCCTTTTTTTTCCTCCTCTCCCGTTCAATCGTTCCCCAGAGGGTTTAACGCGCCTCTGATTCGTTCGCTTCGACGTCGCGTACGTCGTCGTACGTATGATTAAATCGATGATTACCTTCGATCGAAACGACCGATCCATTTATGATCCATTATGACGATCGTGGAGGTAATTACGATTTCAATTCGAAATCGTGCAATTTATTTCCACGATTCGTTTTTCTTCCTTTTTTTCTTTTTTCTAACACGTGTCGAAATCGTTGCGTATCTTCGACGCCATTTTCTTCGTTTCGACTTTATTACACTTTACTATTCGAATGGAATACATGCGAAATATCGGGCAAAATATTTTGGAAAACAATGTGTGAGGTAATTGTTAAAATTATCGATACACGCGTTTCTTTTTTTTTTTTTTTTTTTTTTACTTAACGGAATCTTTCGAAAACTTTCGATTCGAGACATTTCAACGTAATAAATCCGTTATTCGCAACGATTCGAACCATTTAACCCGAAAAATTCAATAAATTTTCGAATCCCTTTAATTAATCGTAGGGGGGGGGGGGGTAAAAAAGATAGAATCAAAGTGAAAGTAAAGTAAGTACATTACAAAGGAAGGAAACGGTGAAAGAAGCATTGGCGAATCGCCACGTATACGCGCGACCCAGTATCGAATGTCAATAACTCCGCGAATGATTTCGCGTCAATCATTCTAGCTTCCGGCTGGAAAGCATTGGAGGGTCGTTGATCGGTCACTTCCTGCACGGACTGCATTCCAAACCGACTCCTTTCGCCGGCTCTATGCGCTCCGAGTTATTAACTGCAAAGGAGGGAGGGGGAGGGGATCGGAGAGATGGAGATTGCCGAGTTTCTCGGCTGCTAAACGAGATCTAGATTTTCCTCCGCTTGGCACAACTGTCACGTAGGAATGCCATTTCGCAGGCCTCCACCAGCCTTTAGATCCCTTGATATTCTATCCCCATGGATCGTTGCGTTGCCTCGTGTTGCCTCGTGTTCCAAACCACCGCCCGCCATTCTTCTCTCTCTCTCCTCCTCCTTCTTCCTTCTTCGATCGAAATCCTGCAGGAGGAAGAACGCGTTTCGACGCAACCTTGTTATCCGCTTCGAATCCGCTTTACGATATATATATATCGTCAATAATAATCGTCCACGCTCGAATCGACCGAGGTTTGATCGATCGTTATTTATCGATCGGTAAATTCTTTTCGCTTCCAAGCGGAAGGATATTATTATACGAAGTATCGATTATCGAAAGTTTCCGTTAGGTTTCTTCTTGGGCGAGGAATGTCAAGTATCAATCGTAAATTTTAAGCGGACAATTCTGAAGAAATGTGCAGAATCGACGATTTCGACCTCTGAATAATTCATAATTTTGCGTCCCGCGCGTCAGTTATCCGATCTTTCCCCCTTTTCCGAACCTTATCCCTCCTATCAACTATTCTCGAACGCTACTCGACTCGAACAATAGAATTATAACCCGTGCTTATATACCAGAGAGAACTATATTTAATCGATCGTTGGATCGAAAAAAAATTCCGAAAAATCGGGAGTATAACTCGCGTAAATTCGCCCCCTTTCTTTTTCCAATTGCACGCGGAATCGGAATGTCCACTGGTCAAATGGCCACTCTCCTCTCCCCTCCCCTTCCCTCTTCCGTGATGCAAATTCTAATCGAAGCACGGAGCGACCGATCTTCGACTCGGGCCCCCGTTTATCTGCCGGCAGCGACAGCGGCCGCAAAGCGAATGCGTTCAAGCATCCGTGACAATTTAACGCGGCTAAGCTCTCTCCCGCGATCGCGGATTTATGCCACGAATGGTGGAGGCTCAAAGGGAGACGTCTAATTCGAGCGTAACCGAACTCGCACCGCGTTATATCACGGATATAATTTATTTCGCGGATAAAGAGGAGGGAAGATGGGGGGAGAGAAAGAAAGAGAGAGAGAGAGAGAGAGATATCCGGCACGTTCCGAGGCAACGAGCGACGTAAAATATTTCACGTCGGGATTGGAAGTGAGGAAAGAGCGTGGAAGAGACAGCAGGACGCTTCGGTATGGGAAAGGAATAGCGGAAGGTTAGGAAGGAGAGCTGGCAGAGAGTGGTATACAGGACAATATTATCGCGCGATACGATCTCAGATGCCTGGCTAGGCCTCTTAGGCATGTCACATTGCAAACAGTGGACAATGAGGCTATTGTTGCTGTATAATGGCCGTTCGCGACCTTACGTGGCCTCTTTCTCTTCTTCTTCTTCTTCTTCTTCTTCTTCTTCTTC
>NW_006263478.1:2738119-2742737 GCF_000469605.1 Apis dorsata
CCTTAGAAGCACCCTCTAGTTTCCTCGAAATAAATATCGGATAGGTTTGACTAATGTATGGGAGGAAGCTAAGTGAAACGAACGAGTCGATCGTCTCTTTTGCTTAGAGAGATTTAAAACTTATAATTCGATTATATTACCGATTTGTTTTCGTATAACTCACCTTCATAGAAAACCTCTATCTTGAAATATTCTGAGAAAGGAGTCAAAAGAAACAGAAAAAAGGTCAATTATGAAACTTAAAAAAGATCCGACATCCTTAGCAAACGTATTCTTCAATCTCTCCGTTCGAATATAAATTTCATTCCCTGTATTACGAGTAAATATCCATCCACTTTCGAACGAACTTTCCCCAACTCGGATTATACGCAACAACGTGATCATAAATTGGTAATTCATCCACGGGCGAAGGCAATTTTCCAAGTCGGTGCGGTCATCACGCGATGAGATCCCAAACTCGCAAACATTTTCATTAAAGAATCACGGCGCGAGCGCGCGCCTGTTTATTATACCATCGGGGACGATCTCGCCTGTTAGTCCAATCTCCTTATCGTAGCGCGCCACGGTATCCCTCAACCTCGTTACAAAGGGAATTATTTTATTCGCGGAACGGTGCCGCAAGTACTATCGTAATAATGGGCAGTGAACGATCAAAGTGCACGGTCGCTATGCACGCGGCATCGTACAAAGCGAGACGTTGCGAGAACCCCTTGGAATTCCTCTCTGATGTCTGTCAGTCACTCTTAATTTACGGCGATAGCGGAACGCCGCCGTTGCGACGGCCCACAGGTAACCCTATCGAGGTGCCACGACCGCCTTGCCAGATGAAAGGCTAAGTACGCGCCGCGGGAATACCCGCATTGA
Organism: Apis dorsata; assembly: GCF_000469605.1. Classification (NCBI taxonomy): domain Eukaryota; kingdom Metazoa; phylum Arthropoda; class Insecta; order Hymenoptera; family Apidae; genus Apis; species Apis dorsata. Next base: position 2,738,984 of record NW_006263478.1, read on the forward strand.
TAATTGCCATTCGACTTAACCCTTTCGTCCAACCACGCTGGATTTTAATCAACCCCGCCGACTGGAGCTTTCGATGACTTTCGAACGCGTAATTTTGTGAAAACGTTTTATCCAATTTTCGATTTAGATAATTTTTCGAGCGCGAACGTAAAATATTGCGAACGTATTTCGAGCAGATATCCAAAACTTTCGATCTCAATTTTATACAATTTTCAAACGTGGAAATTATTCTCACTTCAATCGTGCGATTTTCAACGGTTTCACGTACGTCCACGGAAAAGAAGAATACAGTCGATTACATCATTTCCAAATCCACTCGAGGGAAAAGTCTCTCCAAGATCAACAATCTGAACAAATTTGCGCTTCCTCGTCGACTCTTTCCTCTCCTTGCTGCGCGAGTACGTGTACGATACTTGACCCGACACGCACGACGAGTGTAACAAACCACACGAAATGATCCGCCAACTGTTGAACGTTCCCTCTAGCCAAATCGAAATCGCGTCTCTTCCTTTATTATTTATCTCCTTTTCGAACGCGTGGTCCGCCTCGAGAAGAACCGCTTCGAGAAGAATTGAGGCGAGTTAAAAAAGGAGGTCGATGCCGGCGACTTGGCCGAAGGTCGCGTACCTCGTTAATAATTTCCTATTCGCTAATTCACCATCATTGTCCGCACGCGATATCTAACTTGGTGGGGGAGGGAGGGAGGGGAGGAATAACTGGATATCCGCTTGAGTTTCGTAATTGCGAGAGCGCGCTTGTGCGTGCCAAGACGCTCGACCGAAAGTGCAACGTCTAATTTTCCACTTAACCGGCGAATGCAAACTTCGGGCCTGAACCGGCAGAGATTCTCTGTTTGCCCGCCAATTACGGGCTCGAAGGAAACGCCGGGGGTTGGAAATAATGCGGATTAACGCGATTGACGAAGCGACAATGCGTCTCGAATGACGCTATCGTGCCATTTTGCGCGATAGCGAGGGACGTTTATATACGCTTTTCCAGGGATCGTTTTATATAAAATTAGGGATAAAATTAAAGCGAGTTTTCGTGTAAATTAGCTTCGACGCGATATAAGATTTGATATAAGATCGATCGATCGTTTTTGAATTTTTCCAAGAACGATTTAATTGATATTTAATTGACATCGTTAATTAAATTTTCCGAGAATTCGTGCGTGGACGGAGAGGAGACTTATATTTGATATTTTGATATTTAAGTAAGTAAGTGGAAGATTTGATCGGTGTTTAATCAATATAACGAGGATCGTCGTTCGGGAATGAGACGTTTAACAAAAGTGGCTAAATATTACACGGTGTTTCGTCACGCCAAGTTTATCGCAAATTTAATTAAATTTACGCCAACGCTAACGCCAACGAGTAGACGTCCAATCCAGAGTGCAACGTTTAATTTTCCAATTAACCAACCAGTGTAAACTTCGGCTCGACACTCTGGCCAAGATGATCGCGAGCTCTTCAATATTTGTCGAGCAATCCAGCTTCGCACCGCCTGGGAAAAAGTGCGGGATTACGCGTACATCGCGCCTCCTCTCGCTACCCAAGGAAAGAAACTTTCTTTTCCGTCGATTTATCGTTTCACAAGCTTGAATTAATCGGCGAACGAGGTCACTGTGACAGAGTACACAATTCGAGAACGCGGAAAAGTCTTTTATATAAAGGAGACGAAGATCGCAAGTAGAAGCGACGCAATCTTGCTTTTGAATTATTGCAGAATTCTTTGAAATGATAGATCGCGTATTTTATTCCATCGTCTCACCAAAATCTTCCTCTGGTGATTCTATTTATGTTACGAAAGCATTTAAAAAACACCGATCCAAAAGAAAATAATAATTCACGAAACGATCTTCTCCAACAGATATAATGTTCACGATAATTACCGATTTTACCAAAATTGCTCGATTACGTTATTCTGAACGTACGAACGATATTTAATCAAATTCACAATTGCATTTTACTCGATCATCCCATCAAATCATATTTCCTCGTGTTATTATTTAAAACGTTGAATCAACTAAGGGGATTGGAAATTGTTCGAATATTAAAAAAGTGGATCGCAACGAAAAAAGAAACACAATTAGAAAAAAAATAATTCACCCCAACAGAAATAACGTTCACGATAATTACCGTTCGATTCCAAAATTACATTAAATCCTAAATCTTTATTTAAAACATTGAATCACGACTCAACTAAAAGGATTGGAAATCATTCGAATATTACAAAAGAAAAAATTTAAGAAATATCGATCCCAAAAATAATCCATCCCCACAGAAATAACGTTCGATTTCTCGAAATTGCTTAAACTATTCTAAAATCATACTTCCTCGTATCTTTACTCAAAATAACTAACTCAACTAAAAAGGATTGTTCGAATATTACAAAAGTAGATCGCAACGAAAAAATTCTAAGAAATACCTATCCCAAAAATAATCCACAGAAATAACGTTCGATTGCCTGAAATTGCTCGATTAAACTGTTCTAAAATCATACTTCCTATCTTTACTCAAAACAACTAACTCGACTAAACTGATTGGAAATCGTTCGAATATTACAAAAATGGATCGATCGAGAAAATATTAAATTCTCAAAGCAAACTCGCCCCAAGAAGAACAACGATCGACGAATAATTCGATCCGATTTAAAAGAAGATCGATCGATCCCACGTTCGTATAGACGTATTTAATCGAATATTCACGATCGGTGTCCGTGTATCGGGCTTACCAAATTACAAATGTAAACCGTACGGCGGTCTTTCTCGTCTAGCCTTATATCTGGCCAGGACCGGAACCCCTCTCGTCGAAGGGCTTCGTAGGGCATTACTCTGGTAAGCCTGACTTGGCAAGCAGATCCCGCGGGTTACAGTTAATTGGCTTCGGCGCGTTCAGCCGAGGACGTGTGCACCTATCCCCCTCTGTGTAACGCATGCACCCGTCCGATGCAAGCGCATGCACACACCGAGATCGAGCAACCCCTCTCTCTCTCTCTCTCGCTCTTCACGCGCGACACACTCATTCACAAGCCGTGTGCACGTGTTTTGCCGCGTCTGCTTGACTGGCGGGATCAAAAGCCATTACTCGACGGTGGTCACGTTGTTAACGGAATTTTCCTTCCTTTTTTTCTTCTTCTTCTCCTTCTCCTTCTTCCTCTTCTTCTTCTTCTTCTTTCCACGTCACTCTTCTTCGTCTTCCCCGTCGCTCGAACGCGACACGACGCTTTCTAATCGAATTACACGCAGGAGACCGTTGCCGTTATCCAAGGATTTCGCGGGGATGGGCGAAGATTTCCGGCGTAACAAACCGTTTCGTGCCGTTTATCCGGTTGTCGATGCCGGGACACAATGTTGATGAAGGCGACTCCCGACGGTTGCCGTTAACCGGCCCGTCAATCATCTTAATTAATTATCTGTTTAGCAAGCCGTGATGCCAATTTTCTGCGCCGCGATTATCACGCTTGTCACGGCCTTCGCCCGAGATTACGGAGAGAACGGGGAGGGGGCACGATCCTCGAGAACGCGTTAATACGATCCGCGCCCCAACGAACAAACGCCGTGGAATTAAATATATGTATGTGTGTGTGTGTGTGTGTGTGTTGAGCGCAAGCGTGGAAAGTGATCGGTACGGAGAGGAGCGAGAGATCATGAGAAAATGATTGCCCCCTTTCACGCGGCGCAAACCCGGCCGGTCGTGAGCCATCGTTGGAAATGAAACGAGTCGGTTCCCCCTTTTACAGAGAGGGAAGAACG
>NW_006263478.1:2742933-2744124 GCF_000469605.1 Apis dorsata
GTTTGCGCGAGTTGTTTGGCCAAGTTGACTTTTGTTTTTTACGACCTCGAGATTGAATCCGAGATTGCCTTTTTTTTCTTTCTTTCTTTCTTTTACGAGAGTTCGCGCTAGATCCAACTCGAGACACTCGTCTCTAATTCGAGCAGTCTCGAAAACAATTTACGCTGAGAAGAATCTTATAATTCTTCGTTCGATATACGAAACAGTTTACTAGACTCAGTTTAATAGACGCGTTATTACGCTTTGGTAAAAAAGAAGAAAAAGAAAAAAAACAATTTTGCGAAATAGGATGATATCGTTTATATATATATATATATATATTTGAAGGAAAGGAAGCGAGACGTAAGGGCAGTTAACATCGAGCCCGACCGCTTTTTGAACGCGGTATTTCGCAACGCGATGCAATAATCGTAACGCTTCGTATGTAAGGGAGAGGGGAGGGAGGGTTTTATCATTGAAAATTATTCCGCGAAAGGTAGGGAATAGCGTTTGGATAATGGTGAAGAAGGAAAGAAAGTAAGTAGGATAACAGTCGGTGGAAAACGATGCCGCGTTTCTGCGTTCTCAGCGCGGAGGATCCGAGCATTGATGCGAACCGAGCCACGGTGCAATAACAGTAAAACGGCAATATTGTTTCCATGCGAGCGTAGAATGCATCCTTCGTCGGATCATGCGTACATATATATACATATATACATATATATATATATATATATATGTATAAGGTAATTTCGCCATGCCTGGATTTTTAAAAAGAAAAAACGCTGTCTAAACATTAAGGCGATAACTTTGTTTTTGTATGCAAAATGATCTGTCGTTATCACTGCTCCGTGACCAATGACGATATTATATTGAAGGTAAACTGTGTACAAAACTATTATTGCCGTGGGATTTAACGACGGTATTGTTTTTCGAGTTTCTGATGAGAAAATCAATATGTAGTTTTGCGAATGTTAAAAATATACGTATATATATATATATATATACGCGATTGTCGTTGCCGGAAGAACGATTTTCAAATATATTTTCATTGACAAATCTTTGTATTGACTGTATTTAGACTGTAACACACTGCCTTTCAAATTTATTGATCGTGGAGAATCATACCGTAAATAATACTTTACGAACATTAAGAATACGATTTCGACGACAACTCTTTATTATTTGTCGGAAAATGAATATTTACAACAC
>NW_006263478.1:2744314-2751727 GCF_000469605.1 Apis dorsata
AATAAAATGCGAATAACGATCTCTTCTTTGACAAAATTCTGCACTCGAAAGAAAGAAAGTCAACGTAAATCACTCCGTATCTCTCTCTCTCTGTGTGTATATCGGATATCTCGAGGTTCAGTTTCGTAGAGAGATCACACCCTCGACGTCGGTATTCCTCGCGTTCGATTTATCGGGCGTAGTTATCGACGTCACGCGTGTTTCTATCGTTCCCCCTCGCCTATCCTTTTATTTGTTCATCAAACGAGAACGAGCCGGTCGATCCTTTCTCCCATTCGAGTCGATCCGTACGCGTGAAATGGAGACTCGTTGCTGGGTTGACGGGAAGGAGAGTTGAAAAGGTGCCCCATCGCCAAGGGTTTTGCAATACGTACGTACGTCCAACATGGCCACCGGATGTGCTTCAGTGGATTTTACGCTTAGCCATCGTGGTGGTTGAACTCTGCGACCGTGTTCTTGTACGGGGATTGACGCGGTGAATGGTTGTTAGAGACGTTCTCCGTTTTACGAGCTGCGATGCCGATGGTATGTACCGAAGTTGTAAGAGGATAGAAATGTCTTCTTATTTGCGAGGGTGATTGACAACCGCCAATTTTTATCAATTTTTCGCCCGCCTACGTGTTCAAAGTTAATCTTAACGAATACGAAACGAATCGTGTATAATAAAAACACGATTAATTTTCTTGTTCGAATCGAACGAAATACATTTAATACTCGAAGGATTAATAATCGAATCTTTCGTGAAATAGAATTCGTAATCTCGTTGGAAACGAAATATAAAAAAAATTCTACAACTCTATAATATCGATAAAATAATCGATCATTTTTCGAAATTTTCTCCGGATAAATAAATCACGGTATAACGCGGCAATGTACGTTCGATCGATCGATGTTTACAGAGGCAATTAACGGAAGGAAAGTTTTTGGTAAATTATTATGACGATCGGGCGGAGCAGCAATGTAACGGGGGGGGCGAAAATAGTATCGCGAAGAAGCGGCGGCTCGGCGAACGGATAAACGGAATAATATTTATCTAGTCGGGGAGGGTAAACAACGCGTGAACCTTTCAAGATGAATAAGTGGCTGCGGCGGTGCACGAACGGTGTTGTATCGATCACTTGGACAGAAACTGGGTTAACATGGCCCGTCCATCCCTCTTCTATCCTCTTACCATCCCACTTATCCGCCAATCCGCCCATCTCGCAAATACAAATCCAAGTAACTCGCGCCACGAGGCCGTCACCGCGAATCGAGAACTTGCCCGTTAAACACATTACAACCCGACCGAGTCAGGTTTCGGCGTCATCGATTCGAAACCTATCGGCGAGGTTGAAATACGTAATAATTTTTCGAGTTAAATTCCCGTCGTTTGCCGATGATTGCCGGCAAAGATCCCGATTTTCTCCGGCTTCTTAAGCACGTGAAACCCGATTGCGACAAACCCGCGTTTGTCATCGTTTCCATTCGCTTTTTACTCTTAATAAAGAGGGGGGCAGAGAGGGGTGGGAAGAGAGGGTATCGATCGCTCGATGTTGCCGGCGAATCCGTTATCTCTCGTTCGAGAAAAATAATATTTGACAAGTTGCGATATTCGCGATTTGAATCTTTTATAGATAGAGTATGGGGTGGAAAGAAGAGAGTTCCTAGTTGTTCGAAAATAACTTTGAGTTATTTTGGATTTTTTATTCTTAGAAATAACGATGAGAGAAGAGAAGATGTCGATCGTTCGGATTTCGTAAATAAATGTTTGTTGAGAAAAAGTATAGTATTTTGGTTGTTTTATTTTTAGTAAAATTTGTCATTGTTGAGAAACATTATTTTGCATTTTGGATCTTTTATTCTTAATAGGAATACGACGAGGCAAGGGGAGATATCGATCGTTTGAAGTTGCGAGCGAATCGTATCTTATTTCTTGAGAAAAACAATATTTGAAAAGTTATAGCGTTTTGAATTTTTTAGTAGGAATACGAGGAGAAGATATCGATGAATTTCTAAATAAAGTAAATTTGTTATACCAATGAGTAAAAATTATAGTGTTTTGGATCTTTTATTCTTAATAGAAATACGACGAGGTAAGGGGAGATATCGATCGTTTGAAGCGAATCGTATCTGTTATTCCTTGAGAAAAACAATATTTGAAAAGTTATAGCGTTTTGAATAATTTAGTAGGAATACGAGGAGAAGATATCGATGAATTTCTAAATAAAATGAATTTGTCATACCAATGAGTAAAAATTATAGTGTTTTTGATCTTTTATTCTTAATAGAAATACGACGAGAAAAGGGAAGATATCGATCGTTTCAAATTGCGAGCGAAATCGTGTCTCTTATCATCGTTGGGAAAAACAATATTTGAAAAGTTATTCACAGTTTGGATCACAGTTTTCGGGCAATCCTGATATATAATTCAACGTGTATTTTACTTTTTACTCGATGAACTGTGCACTTATCGTGCAATAAATTTTCCACGTTATTCTGCATATACGTATATACGGCTATTAAGGTAAGGTCGTTTCGCTTCGTAAATCTATTATAACGAATATCCGAGTATTTGGAACGAGTTGTAGCAATGATCGATACCGTATCCATTACTGCAATATCCTAAGATGTCTTGCATACAATGTAACTCCCAATAACCTAATGGTATTACACGCGCACAATGGCACGGAAAATCGATACGCGCTACTTAAAAGAGTTAGAGCTTGGTAAAAGAAAGGTAGTAAGAAATCGTAGTCCGTATCTCTCTAAACTTTCTTAACTTTAACATTACTTTAACACTAGGTTTTACGATCGCGAATCTGTTCGGATTCTTTATTCAAAATTTCCTCGTTCAATAATAAGATAATCGTACGATACCTGCACGAGTATTTTAAATATATTATATATATATATATATATCGATCTTCTCTTAGTCGCCCCGAATACCAAAGTCACGAGTTTCGATTTAAATTAAGATAAAAAAAAAATCTCTCCTCGTCGTGAATAAATTAAACCGCGCGGCCAGTAAAAAATCAAGCTGAGAGCAATAACAAAACGTTCGTTGCCCCCTCCCTTGTCCCATTGTTTCCCCGAAACGAAATCGCGTATCGCGCTTATCGCATATATATAAAACGCACGAAAAATGCATTTTCATTTTCCATGGATCGTGGAAATCCATCATTGGCCTCGTGTGCGAGAGAGGGAAAAAAAAAAAAAAAAAAAAGAACTGGTACGCCGTTGAATTGACAATTAAAGTCGCGCGGCGACGAAACAAAACCAATCCTTGTTGGCGGAAAATGCGGGATCGAAAACAGCAACGAGGGGAGAGGAAGAGGGTGGATAAAACGCGAGGATGGAACGGGGGAGAATGGAAATAAAAAAAAAAGGATGAGGAAAGAAAGAAAGAAAGAAAATTCGAGAGAGATGAAAAGAAAAAGAAAATTGCGATTGACGCAATTGTCGACGACATCCGACCGCGATTATCTCTCTCTCTCTCTCTCTCTCTCTATCCTCTCCCTCCCTCTCGGCACGATCGAGAAAATTAGGTAGTCAATTCCCTGGACTCTATTTATCATGGTGGTCAGCAATTTCGATAACGACATCGATAACGCAATCATAAAATTGCGGTGGCCGCGAACGCGCGTGTAGCTACGAATTATCGCGCATTATCGCCCATATACCCCGTTCACTTGCGAACGAACCCCCGTAACTTCGCCAACTAATTATTTAACCGTCGCGTCTCGAATTGTAAACCGCGGCAGGGATTAATCGGATTGGCGAGAGTCATTTGTCTACGAATTGTTACGGGAGAGGAAAAAAAAAAAAAAAAAAGAAACGAAAGAAAGATTATCGATCGGGGGAGAAATTGAATTGGTTCGCGACAGAAATGATCGATTCGTCGAGTTTTTCTCTCTTTCTTTCATTTTTATTTATTTCTTTCTCGAAGAAAGAATAAAAGGACGAAGGACAATTTCTTTTTCTCCCTTTTACGATATATCTTGATATTTTTCGTCGAGACAGAACATAATAATATTCGGATGGAGTCGAAATATTTAGGGAGGATAGGTTTTGGAAAAGAGATTTTCGAAGATCCTTAAACTATCGTTACGCGCTCGGTTTGCCGGGGATCGTGATAAAGACGGAGAGAGAGAGAGAGAGAGAGAGAGAGAGGGGGGAATAACGAGGAAAGGAGAATTACGAGGGGAGAAAGGGAGCTCTACGTAAATTCGCATTACCGGGGATCCCATTGAGCAAAATTGGCTGGTCGTAAAAGCGCGAAAGCCGTGTCAACCGTCGAGATATGGAATCCCCTGGCGGGGGTGAGGGATAATATCGGTATCGCGAGGAATCGGGTATACGACGTCTGGAAAAAAAAATCTCCTTTCGTAAATAAAAGCTCGGCAATGGAAACCATTCCCCTCTTTCTTTCCCTTCGATCGTCCTTGGACCGATTCTTTTTAACGCCCCTTTTCAGGCTCGAAGGATCGAAGTTCGATCTCGTTTAAAGATCGTAAAATAGATACTTGTGAACACTGGTGGAAAGAAGAAGTCTCGAGAAAGGAATACGTGTTAGGTTAATTTGGGAGAAAACGCATTTTTGGTTCTATCACGATATATTGATCCAAAACCTCGATGCGTTAGCGTAGAAGCATAGAATTCTAGAGGATTGTAATTATCGATATAACATAAAAATTTTTCTTGTCTCTCACAATATACGTGAGCTGATTACGATTTGTAACGATAGTTTAATTTATTTGAATATATACGAATAAGATACACTATAGATAATTTTCAATAGTTTTAAAAATATTTCAGAGATTAACGTAACTTCGACTAAATGAAAATAATTTCTACGATTTTCAATATTCAAATTATAATTCTTCCACAGTATTAGATGGCGTATGAGGATTGTCAAGAAAGCAATCTGAAGCGCTGTATCTCACTGTATCCCACGAAACTTCTTTCCAGCAATGAACAGTACGCGAAAGGAATTCATTTGAAGGATCTATCAACGCGAGTGTCTCGTTGTTCACGTCGAATCGTCGAAACTTGAAATAACGCGATAACGAGGAGGGGGAAAAACGGAGACGAGAGTGAATTATAACACGCGTCTCCCTCCCCTCCCCCCTTTTTCCCTTCTTTTCGTCGCGGTCGAGAAGTGGGTATTTCGAAGCAACGAGCGTTTCTGATAACGGGGCGGATAACGGGTTGACGTCCATAAACCAGGTGCAACCTGGAGTTATCGGGAGAGAATGCAAAAAAGGTCGGAGGAGTGAGAATGTAAATCAGGATGGGGACCCCTCCGTGGGAAGGAAAGGGCAACTCGCGTTCGAGTTGGGCAATTAGGGAAACGCGGTTGTTCAAAATAAGGAAAAAAAAAAAAAAAGAAAAAAAAAAAAAAAAAAAAAAAAAAAAAAAAAAGAAAGAAGTTTGTTCCGTGGTTATTACGATTTAAAAGGCGAGTGGAGTTTGCTTAAGATTTCGTATCTCTTTCGTGCTTTTCCACTTTTATCGCGTAGATGAGGCGCGTCAGCCGCGCCTTTATTCCGTGCTATCGTCCCATTTAACTACTGGAGAGCCCTCTCTCCTTCCTCTCTAGTACTCAGATGTGTGTCTAGCTAGCGGATGGGGAGATGGGGGGAAAAAAAACAAAGGAAGGAAGAAAGAAAGAAAGAAAGAAAGAAAGAAAGAAAGGAGAAGAAAAAGGGGACGGACGTGGTTGGAGATCGGAGATGAGGAGGAAAGGAGGAATAGTGGTGGAGGGAGAGGAGGATAGAGATAGAGATAATCTAATTTGCAATCCGGTCTCGGATCACGCGGCGGCGGACGCGGAATTAATGCCGCCGAGGTGATCCAATTTAAAATTCATTATCCGTCGATAAAGCTTGAAACCATTATTTCATTTGCGCAAGATTAACGGGCGCACTCAGCTGGACAAATACACCGATCGATGAGATTACGAGTGCGCATTCCAGAATCTAATAAATTACCGATCGCCGCTACTCGTTCGCCCGTGTAACTCCATTTTCGTGTTCACCGCGATATCACGGTCACCATTTTGCGTTTTACGATACCGTTCATTCCCTATAAATTACACGAGAGGGGATGCCTCCTCCCTCCCCTCCTCTCTCTTTTTCCCCCCTTCCTTCCACCGCTCGCGCTCACCCGAGAGCGCGGAGAATAATTCGCGTTACTTACACCGATTTATCGGCTAATAATCGACCCGTCTGTTTAACCCTTTATCACGGGGATTTCGATTATAATACGCGCTACAACGCATTATCAAACGATCGTGGAAATGGATTATTTCTTCGTAACTGAAAAGGTATTAATTAATTCCGAAATTTGCAACGATAGATCGTTGAAAAGAAGAAGAAGAAGAAGAAGATCGGGCTCCTTTCGTCGAATATCTTTTTAGAGACGACGAAAGTGAAAGGGGGGACACCTCGGAGACGCGACTTGGAAATCTCTACAATGCGAGTAGCGTCATCCCCGTGGACGTTTTATGGGGTTATACGGAGGCAGGGACTTCTTTGGTAAGGGGCTGAAGAAGGAGGAGGGGAGGAGGGGGTTGAGCTCCTCCGTCGCGAGGAGTTATTGATTCCCTCGGGTTGGGCCGAGGAGAAGAAGAGATGAGAAGCGAGGCGTATATATACGGCGAGTTCGTCGCAGTTTCCCTCAAAGTCTCTTACTCTTACCCAAGGAATACAAGGAGAATCAACGGAGAATCAAAGTTTTGCACAGTTTTGAGAAAATTCCTTTTCGCAATTTTGAATTATTCTTCCCTTTCTCTGTCTCTCTCTATCTCTCTCTCTCTCTCGTTCGAACGAAAAGATTCGTCTGGTTTCGAAAAGATATTGGAAAGTTACTCGAGTTCGAAGGGAGGACGTTGCCCGTTTCTTAAAAACCCGATCTCTCGCTTTAAAATCTGGAACAGAAAGCGAAAGATATCGAGAATGATCCGTGGCGGATAAGTGGACGGTCGTTTCGCTGAACGGAATAAAAAATCCACCCCCCGAATCGAATGGAGAAAACTATTTGCCGAGGTCGAGGCGATTGCCGGTGGAACATTTTGCCCGGTGAAACGGCGGCCACCGAAGGGAGGAGAGAAAGAGAGGAAGAGGGAGAGGGAGAGAGGATGGAGGAAGATGGAGAAAATGGGTGGTTTCGGGAGAGGAGCGGAGGAAGCGGAAGGAGAGAGCGAGGAAGGGAAGAACGTGGCGCAATTTTAGCCTTTTACCCTTTTATGAATTCTAGAACTACCCCGACGGGACTGCTCCGGGTTATGCGGTTATGCAAAAGCTGAGTCAAGCGCGATCGGAATTACGCTTGGCGGCGGGCAGCAGCGATAAAGGTATACAGAAATTGCAGTTTCTAAAAGTTCTCAGCCGGCTCGGTGGAAGGGGTGAGTTTAGTCACCGGCTGCGACTTGCC
>NW_006263478.1:2751940-2757001 GCF_000469605.1 Apis dorsata
TCAACCGTGCCTTCTTTGTGCAAGCTTACACGCTTCGCCGGTAAAAGACTCCGGAAATGCGACTGCGATGGCGAAAAGAGGAGAGAAAGGGGAGGGAGAAGAGGAGAAAGAGAAAGAGAGGAGGTTGAAAATCGGAGGGGGGGACGACTCCTCGCTGTTTTCGTATTCCAACATCGATCCCGATATATATGTGTATATATATATATATATATATGTGTATACAGCCAACGACCCCTCGGCCCCGTGTATTCCCGATGTCAGGGAAGAAAAGCCCTTGGCAGAGAGCTTCCTGTACGATGTGCCCGAAAGATTACGCGTCGGGGAGGTTCTCTGATTTCAGAGGGAAGGTGATCGACTCGTGTATACCGATTATTCGTTGAACGGGGCGATTAGTAGGGGCTTTTAATCGTGAATTCGAAATAACGAGAGGCTCGATCGAATCCGGACAAGCTTTGAAGTTTAAGTCTTTTGAAAATGGTACGAGAATTATATTTAACACACTACGATGCGTGTCGTAAAGATTATAATTAATTACACTTTCTCACCTTTTCTCTCTTTACTCATTTTTATATTTATAACAGTGAAATATATTATTATTAGCAAGGGATTAGCGTCAAAAACGTAAATATCTCGTTACGAGGCAACAGATGAAGATCGAGACAAGAGGAAGACGCACAGTCTCCTTCCTTCCTTCCTGTTCTCGTTTAACTTCGTGTTCACCAGAGTTCGTACACGCTCCCCCGTGGAACTTAAGGTTTATCGACGAAAGGTTGCTCGGTTTCGGTCAAAGGGTCCGTCCTCGAGACCCAGAGGGGGGAAAAGATAAGCTGCCCTGTTTACAGCAACCCTCGAAGAAACGATCAGGGACGAGATTTTCATCGTGGCGCGCCTATCGGATCCGTTCCGGATATACCGTGAACCTCCACGTTCTCGGTAATTTTTTTTCTTTTTTTTCCCCCTTCGCGATCTTTTGTTCCGGATGAAAAGAAAGAATTTCAATTTTCAGATTCCACGCCACCGCCTCGCCTCGCCTCGCGGAGAAGAAACGCGCGACAACCGAAAAATTTCATTTAACGGTTGCACGGCTATCGACGCTTGTCACCTCGATATTTAATTTATATATATATACGTTTACGTCCGTTGGCTGCCTCCTCCGAGGAGGAAAAGTAAAAGTACGAATTGGAAAAACGTTTCAACGATCAATTTCAACCGTATTCGATGTTCTCCCTCGAATTTTAATTTCGAGATAAGCCCGATTCTCCGGCTCCCCCTCGAATAATCTACTTATCCTTTAAATTTGATCCGCGAAAGAAAAGCGTGGATCGCAAGAGGGAGGAAGGGAGGCAATCGGGGATACGTTATAATTTTTAACCACGTATTCGATCTATTAGAGAGAAGGCAGATCTCTATATTCCCTCTATCCGATCCGAGTTCAAAGGAAAGGAAGAAACTAAATTTTAAGATATCCTAAAAATGATATATCTAATCCATTCTCGATGAAATTTTCTCAGATACGATAACGTGACGCAGTAAAAATTCCAAAAAAAAAGAAAAGACGAAAGCGGGCGAAATAAATAGTCGAAAAGGCGAAGAGAAGGAGGAGAACACGAGCGTAAAAATTGTCGGCAATTTTTCGAGTCGGCGTCGCGGCGTGAAAGTATCCGCGAGATCTAATTTTAAGGTCAATAAGATTCCTCTTATCGTGCCTCTTAAACTACCGCCGGTGGCTCGGCTAAGTTTCTCCCCGGCTGGAGGTGAAATCTAATTTACGGGAGGGAAAAAAATGGGAGCGTACAAACGAGGGTAATCGGCCGTCCAAATATTATCATTTTTAATGGACGCCATTCCACACCACGGAATCCCACTTAAATCCAGGGAAAATTAATCCTCGAGCAATTCGGTCCAATAAAGTTGGAGAGAGGTTCCTCTCCGTTCTTCCCAGGAGGAGAGAACCCACCCCTCTATTTCTCTGTTTATTCTACCTTTTCACCTCTCCTTTTCGCTTCTCCCTCCTTCTCCTCCTCCTCTTCTTCTTCTTCGCATCACTGGGAGATATCTTGTACCGCCACCGTTTCGGGAATCGTTCCAGATACACACAGCCACTAACCCTAATACCTCATCCCCCGCCATCAGACGGAATCTGCGGCGGAGTGTCCTCGATTCGGGCAACGGCAATTTGCAGGTTTCCTTTATCCACGGTTGAATCACCCTGGGAATACAACCTTGAGAGCCTTCGTCCTTCTTGCGTCGGAAAACTTTAAAACATCCCCCATCTAAGTGAATCAACAATCATCCGGAGGAATTCCACTTACCTCGTTTCGCGCTGCTTATCCCCAGGTGGGAAGTAATTTTCGTGCAAGGAAGACATCGAGGGGTGGGAGATCGACCGTGTCTCGGCGGATATCGATCTTTCGAGAGAGATCCGATTCCCTCGGATCTTTGCCAATTTCCCCGCGATATCTTTCCAAAAACGTAACGACGTTATCAAAGCGCGACACAATGATGAACAACGGCGTGGAAAGTCCCACGGGGAGGAACACCGAAACGCTTTCAATGCGAGAGAAAGGGGAAAAGGAGAGGAGGAGGAGGAGGAGGAGAAAGATCTCGAAAACGATTTCAGTTATCCCTTTAACGGTTAATCGGCGGCCGAGGCTCGTAAATTCCGGGGGAAAAGAATCGCCTCTCTCGGGCGAGAGAGCGGTCAGCCAAACTCCCTTTCTCCCTCCCCCACCCTTCCTCTCAACGCCGACCGCTTTTCATTCCGTAACGATCGGTCGGAACCGAGGTGTATACGCCACGAATCGATACGGCCGAGAAGAAACAATGGCGAACGAGACCAAGGGTGGAGAAGATCGAACGGGTGGAGCGGGAGGAGGGGTGGAAGAAGGGTTGGCTCACGATAGAACGACGGATAATTGCGTTAAATAATCGACCGTCGCTCGAAACAGCGACGAGGATAAACGCCACCACCCCGTGCACGATAAGTAGACGCGTGTAAACGAGGAAAACGCGCGTATGTGTGTGTGTGTATAAGGTGTACAAGGGGGCGGATTCAAGCTAGGACAGATCTAACGCAAAGACAATGAGGGTACGTTCCCTCCATTGTGCCTTGTTAATTAAAGCCCCGCGCAATTACCGAGGACGCAACTGTTTCTTTCATCGTTCGTAAGGCGGCTGTGTCGTCCCCTCTTGATTTCGCCTCCCCTCCCCCCTCTTCACCCCTGTCTCGGAGAGGTGCGTGATGCGAAAAGTTAAATTCGTTGGAAATCGTGAATTCGCCACGATTATTATTTTTCCGATCGATTTTTCTTTGCTTTTTTTCTCTCTTCTTGTTCTTTTTCTTCTTCTTCTTCTTCTTCTTCTTTTTCGATTAATGATCGCGTGGAAATTTTCTTTCGTTTCATTTCGATGATCTGGGTTATTCATTTCTCGCGCGAGGAGTAAACAGTGGAGCGAAGTTTTTGAAATGCGAGTGTTGGAGGGAATACGAGATTAAAAGTTAAAAAGGTATTATGCGCAATGGATATTCAATGAATAATAAGCAGCGATCGTTCGTATATAATAAAGTTTCTATCTCTGATAAAGATATATATATATATATGTATATCGTATGTATATATTTAAAGGAGAACGTTTAATGGATTTCAAAGACTTATATCGCGACGATAAATTTTATTTCAATAGTTATTCACAGGCTATATTTCAATACGAGGTAGAATAAGAGCAAAGCCTATCCGATAAATTTCTGACGCAAATTAATCGCCACCGACGTATAAAACGGTATTTATGAGAATGCGACCAAATATGTCGGGTCTCTTAAAATAGAGGATGAATAATACGCGTTCGAGGCGGTGAATAATACGCCGAATGATAATTCCTAAAAAGAAATTATCTGTCGAATATTTCGAATGACTCACGCGACGAGTGAAATCCACTCGTTCTTATATACACACGATATTCCACCGATATCCCTCGCCTTCTCTTCTTCCTTTTTTTTTTTTTTTTTTAATCGCGAAATTATCGTGAGAAATATAACTTGGAGATAAATTTCGCGTTCCTAACGCGTAACGGGAAATTAATCTATTTATACGAACTATCAGGAACGCGGGTAATTGCGTTAAATACCACATAATATGTTCTCGCTTAATTGCCTTATTAAGGCAGCGAATCGATCAAAATAATTAAACCATCCAATTACTAAATGTCAGGGCAAATAATACCGAACTAATAGTCGATCTATCAATAACATTGTAACGTTAATGCTCCCAATAACTGTAATTCCAACACGAATTTCATCGCATTACCGCGCCAACCGGATTAATCCGTTGGAATTTGAATGAATCGAATCAAATCGAGATCGGGCGAGATCAAAATCGCCTACGACGATTTCCATTCCTTCTCTCATTTTCCCTTTGCTTCTCTTTCTCCCGATTTCACTTTTCTTTCACTTCCGTGTTATATTTTTTTCCTTTCTTTCTTTATTTATAAACGCGAAAAATTTCAGAAGAAGAAGCGTAAAAATTTCAATGGCGGATCATTGCCTCTTTAGAAATGGAAAATAAAAGATACATACGGGATCGAAAACCTATTATTTTCCCTTCCGCGAGTCTTCCACGTAATTGGCAGTTTGCTTTCGAACTCAACCCCCCCTGTTATTTTTTCTTCCCCTCCGTGGAAACTCCGTGAAGCGTTATCAGCGTTGGATAAGCGTCAAAGATACGTCCGAACGTCCAGGATGAACGTGTATACCGAGGGCGTGGAGGGAAGAGCGGAGGGGAGGGGGGAAAGAAACGAAGGTTGCACGCAATCTCGTTCGAGCGAGGAACCAACCTCTCAGGGATGAAGATAAGACACGAAGCGCCACGTAGGTAGGTGTCGACTGATTTGCATACAGAAGAACGAAACCCGGGCTCAGAGAGAAAGAGGTATGAGCTTCCCTTCGAATGACACGGAAATCGTTCCACCGGAAAAGCTATTCCTCCCCCGTTGTAAACATCGTTGCGGTGAAATAAGAAAATTTCCCTTCTTGTTCCACTTTGTTTTTGAAAAAAAAAAAAAAAA
>NW_006263478.1:2757008-2759378 GCF_000469605.1 Apis dorsata
ACACTTAAAAATTGAAATTTTTGCTTCCTCCTTTCGTCTACATAAATGNAATATTTCGATAAAAGATATTTCGATATTATATTGAAATCGAAGAAAGATTAATTGTTCGATTGGAAAGAGAGAGAACGAATGGATAAAACTAAGTCTGGAAGATCGAAATCACGCGCTATGAATAGACGAATTTAAGCGAATCGATCCGCGAACGTTCACACACACGCGCACGCGATTTGAAAAGATTAATTTGGAATAGCGAGGAGAAACGAGCCCCCTCCCGACGAGGATCCAAGCAAACGCGTAGCAAGTAGAGCGGTGTGGGTGGTAGGAAGATTAGTTTGCATGCGAAATGATTGCATTGTGCTGCGCTGCAAGTGACCCGGTTTCGCTAATCATGCCGCGGACAATGAGATCGCGTACAACGAAGCGTGACCGTACACGCCAGCTAGCTGCCTCTGTGTATTTAACGGCGTACACAAGTGTAATATGTGTCAATTGAAATGGCTTTATTGTTATCGAACAACGTTGACACGTTCGCGCGAAAGCCAGCCAGATCGGAAGGATCGTCGAAGAAGAAGAAGAAGATGAGCGAAGATTTTTTTTTTAAATTAATTCAGAGGAACGATCCGTGAATCGTTTCAAATTACATTTGGAAAGAACTCGATGGAATTTTTATCAAAAGTTTTCGATAAAGATAATGATAAAAGTGAAAAAGAAAAATTCTTCTATCGTGTCGGGGATATTTTTCAAAGTATTTTACCGCGCTTCACTCTACAACGAAAGGAAGAAAAGGATTAGAAGAACAGACGGAGAAGAATCTATTCGCCAAATCGTTCTCTTCTCTTCCTCCCTTTTTATTCCCCCCGACCCCTTACGTGCCCTTACGCGGTTTCATCCCCAACGCGTTACGCTTCTCTTCTTTGCTCTCACCCTTGCGAACCAAAGGGAGCGGAATCCTCTCGCTTATTTTCCCGCGGGATCGCCTGCACTTTTCACGCACGTGCTTGTTAAAGAAGAAAGAGAGAAAGAGAGGAGGGAACGAAAAGAAAAAAGTTGGCGCATCATGCGAAAAAGGAATTGTGGATGTATATTTCGTCGGTTTGTTACGCGAGAAGGAGAAGAAGGACGAGGGATGGAAAACGTACCGCTGATACTTGGAGGCAAAAAGGGAGGGAGGAAGGGAAACATTTACTATAGGCTGAAGGGGATAGGAAAAACAAGGGGGTGTGTGGAGCGCGTGTAGCAGACACGCGTACGACAGAAAGAGAAATCAAACGGTGGAAAATGCGGAGAGGGGGAGAGAGAGAGAGAAGAGGAGCGGAGAAACGTGGAGACGGAGATAGATGGCGTCTGACAGCATTGTTGCCCTTCTTGGCGCCACCACCCTTTCGCACCCCTGCTTGACACAGGCGTACATAATGGAAATACGCCACGCAAGGTGAGGAAGGGCGATCTACCCTTTGCTCTATAGCTGGCCAGGTCGACAACATCGCGGGGTAGTCGATGATCCATGAACGAACCCCTTTTTCCACCCTTTCCAGAAACTTGAGATATTTCTCAAATATTGTGAATATTTTCCTTCTTTTCTCTTTTCTTAATGAAACTTCTAATACTTCACACGATCTATAAACATCTCTATGTTTTCGTTCGAGTATATCTTTCGAATCGTGCATCTTTCGTTAAAATAATAGTAATATTTCGTGATATTATACATCCAAATATAGAGCGTAATAATCGTACGAATAATTTATGAACAAAGTTCTCCCCATTCTTTCGAGAAACTTGAAATACATTTTTCTGTGATTTTTTTCAACGCATAAGTCATCCAGAATCCATAGACAAAATTCCTCCAAAAACTCTTTAAACAAAACTTTTCTTATTTCAATTATACGCGTTTTCAAGCTATGAATATTAATCGCACACGTGAATATTTTTATTTTGATAAAATTTTTAACGCATTACGCGTTGAGCATAATGGATATAATCATAAAAAAAAAAAAAATAAAAAAAATAATCCTCGCTCGAACGCTCAGAAGCGGAGTCGAGCGTGGCCAGTGTTTTTCGCGCGGCGCAAAAACCGCCGGTTTCCCGGAGAATATTTCATTCCCGCGAGAATTTACGCTCGCGTAAATGAGTGACAAGCTAAATCGCCCGGAGTCATGAAAAGCTGTAATTTGCGGGGCAAATGTGCGCGCGTAATTACCTCGATGCTGGCGTGATTCGTGATTGTCGTTGAGAATATTAGTTTATGTAAAGGATGCTCGTGTTTGCTCGAGAAAAATAATCCGAGATTCGAGCGTCTCGTCGATCATCCATCCACCATTCGAATTTCTGAGTGCAAAAAAAAAAAAAGGAAAAAAAAAAATCTCTGCGCGA
>NW_006263478.1:2759473-2762968 GCF_000469605.1 Apis dorsata
GAAGACTACCCGCCGTGCAAAGGTTAATTAATTAATTTGAATCATCTGAGAAATTTTACAAACTTTGTTCGACGCGATGAAAAAGAAATAAATCGACGCCCACTAGCGCCAATTATTTCGTAAAAAAAAAAAAAAAAAAAAAGCATTTTTGCGCTGAATTGTAATGTACACGTACACGTACTCGTTACGACGATCCGCTAATTATATCTTTCTTTTCTTTTTTTTTTTTTTTTTCTTTCAAACTCGTTCCTCGCGTGGCTTTCAATTTCCTCCGCCATGCTGGTTTGGATACTGTTAATTCCGCATGAGAATTGAATTACAAATTAGACGAGGAGACGAAGATCGTGTTGGATCGTATTCGAGATAGCTACATAGTTTTTTCCAAAAAGAAAAAAAAAAGACTATAATTACGGACGGAATATAATATTAGACGCTGTGGAAAGATTCTAACTATACACAGAAAAATAAGATTAAATTTTTCCCTCCTTTTTTTCCCTCTGACGATTCAACAACGAAATCATCGATACCTTCTTCTCTCCTCTCCCTCCTCCAATCCTCTTCCACCCAATCTTCCAACTGGAATAAATCAAAATGAAAAAATCACGTTCCCTTTCCATAAAGCGATAGAAAAATTCTGATGTCTTGTCGATCGTCGAGTCGAATCGAATCGAGCGTCTAATTTCAATTTGGCCGGCGGCTAAACTCGTTGTCAGACTCGTTCCAAAGCTTTTCGTTACTTTCTACTCAGACGTGTACCGACGCAAATGTCAATCTCTCTCTCTCTCCCTCTCTCTCCTCGACTTTGTTGCGTGCCTCTGGGAACATAGTCGGTTGCTCAAGCACCACCGCCGCCGCCATTCTCGAATCGAGTCCGTCAATGCGCGAACGGAACGATCGGCTCGCGTTCTTTCCTCCTTTTGTAATTACGATTTCTCCCGGGCAAAGAGAGATACGAATCGAGAGAGAGAGAGAGAGAGAGAGAGCCCTGTTTCCCGGGGATATCGGACTCGTTAATAGAGACGTTTGTCTCTCGGCTCGATGTCGGTCTACCCGTTCCATCCGTGGCTTCGATTCAATCGTGTGCATCGACCCCTCTCTCTCTCTCTCTTTCTCTCTCTCTGTAAACTGTAATTGAAAGGACCGATTCACGGAGACGAAACACGCGTTCTCTCGACTCATTGGGCTCTGTCTCTATTTTTTTTTTCTTTCTTTCTTTCTTCTTTCAAAGTATCGGCCAAAGTGTACGAACTTCGTTTATGCGAAATCGTTGGAGGAAAAGAGGTCCTCGTGTAGGCAGCTCGTTCGTGGAAGTCGGATCATTTCTACTATTGTTTGCGATTTTAAACGAGCCAACTTCGTATTCGAAGGGTTCGAAGGAAGTTAATCAGAAGTCCAGTCACAGCTCTGCGAAAAGCGTAGTTACGATAGTTTGAAAATTCGTTTGCTTTCCTTTTTCAGATTTTCAAATCCGAGCAAACGATTAACTATAAATTAACTCGAAGTAGTCGGATCATTTCTACTATTGTTTGCGATTTTAAACGAGCCAACTTCGTATTCGAAGAGTTCGAAGGAAGTTAATCAGAAGTCCAGTCACAGCTCTGCGAAAAGCGTAGTTACGATAGTTTGAAAATTCGTTTGCTTTCCTTTTCCAAATTTTCAAATCCGAGGAAACGATCGACTCGATTAACTCGAAGTTAATTTAATCAAATTGAAAATTTGAAACGAAACCTCAAGTAATAAAATATTTTTTTACAATCGAAAGAATCCGAATCTTGCATAAAAGTAGAAAAAAAAAGAAATCGTTTTACTTTAAAACAACACCGTCGAATTAACAACTAACTCTGCTATTTTAAAGTTCTCCTTCAAAATTT
This sequence comes from Apis dorsata, assembly GCF_000469605.1. Taxonomy (NCBI): domain Eukaryota; kingdom Metazoa; phylum Arthropoda; class Insecta; order Hymenoptera; family Apidae; genus Apis; species Apis dorsata. The sequence goes on from NW_006263478.1 coordinate 2,761,345, forward strand.
CGTTCCACGCTTCGAGCCAAGAAGAATAAATTCGAAGGATAAAAGTTTCGACATCTTTTCGGAACGAAACCGTGAGAGAGAAAGAAAGAAAGAAAGGCAGCTCGCGAAGGAAAACGAGCGGGTTCGCTAATCGATGACGTTGTTGCTCGAAACGGTTGAATCGAGTGGCGTACGCGTGTACGAAATCAGGAGCGGGAGAGGAGAGAGCGGGATGATGATTTATAAGAGAGCAAAGGCGTGGGAATGGAGCGTGGGTCGCGGTGTGTGGAGCGGAGAAAAAAAAAAGAAAAAAAAAAAAGACAGACAGGGCGAAAGGAAGAGGGACCGGAGCGAGCGGAAAAGGCTCGAAGAAGAAGGAAGTTGTCCCGCGTGGAAACGTGACAAACCGGCCCCCGGTAAAACCAGATGCGAGTGCACGCTTCGTTTATTGGTATACGTGCTGTAAAGTGTATTATTTACGGTTTTACAGCCGCGTTATTGCGGTGTGAACATCGGCCGCTCGGGTCGTCAAACCGCGCATTGCACTGGGTCACGTTTAAGAGGGCGGCCTCTCTAAATTTTCGCAACAGTTCAGTCCTCTGGTCGGCGATGCCTGCTCCTCCAATGTCCTGTCCTTCCTCCGTTGTGCGGATGAACAGTTTCAAGCAAGAACAAATTAGATAATAATATTAAAAACCGCGGTAATAATTTAATTTTTAACGAGCGTTATATGGATTTATTTCTAGACTATGGAATTTCTGTTATATAGAAACTACTTATCCGAACGAGGAGGGACGTACTATAGTTATTAGTTTCCACAAAAGTTTTGTAAAGTTTCATGGCACGATGGAAGAAAAGAGAAGAGAAATGAAAATAAACGGTAGAAAATAAGAATAATGGAAGATGAAATTTATTCGTAGTTTTTTTCAGCTCGAATCCATTTACCTCAAAATTATTCGAAAGAAGTGTCAATAAGTGATGAGGATAATCGTTAGATCCTATTAGTCGATCTCATAATCGAGGTCAGAAGAGAAGATTGAACAATTCTATAGGTGCAATAAAAAAAAAAGAGAAATATTGGATCAATCGTAATCAACTTTCCTGAAAGAAATCGAGAAGAAATCGGGAAAGCAGAACGATTCCTTCTTTTAGTCTCTGTCCTTTTCCCTTCAGAATGACAAAATATTCAAAAAGAAACATCAGATTATAGAATGATATCTTAACCGACCTATATTTTCGAAAATTTTTTTCCATAACGAGAATTCGAGCTTAATAAAATTCTAAACTTTAAAAAAAAAAAAAACATCACTGACTTTCTAGAAATAAAAAAAAAATAAAACTTTAATGCAATTTTGACGAGATAATTTTTCAAAAATTCCTCACACTTCTAACATTCAAAGACTTGATTTACACGGTATCTTTCTCTCCTTATTAGCCTAGAACGTCACGAAAAAGGGTTATATATAATATTTTATATATCGAGGTCCAGGTCGATGATTTCCATCGAAAGATGACCGATGAAGAGACGTTTCGAAAAGCTTGATGGATCGCTAACTCTTGTCCCCAATCATATTATATATACTTACTAATTACTAATTCAATTAAATCACACGGAAATTTATCAATTCCTCTTCACACGGAAATT
>NW_006263478.1:2762982-2763586 GCF_000469605.1 Apis dorsata
TTTCACACCGAAATTTATCAATTCCTCTTCACACCAAAATTTATCAATTCCTCTTCACATGGAAATTTATCAATTCCTCTTCACACGCAAATTTATCAATTCCTCTTCACACGGAAATTTAGCAATTCCTCTTCACACGGAAATTTAGCAATTCCTCTTCACACGGAAATTTAGCAATTCCTCTTCACACGGAAATTTAGCAATTCCTCTTCACACGGAAATTTAGCAATTCCTCTTCACACGGAAATTTAGCAATTCCTCTTCACACGGAAATTTAGCAATTCCTCTTCACACGGAAATTTAGCAATTCCTCTTCACACGGAAATTTAGCAATTCCTCTTCACACGGAAATTTAGCAATTCCTCTTCACACGGAAATTTAGCAATTCCTCTTCACACGGAAATTTAGCAATTCCTCTTCACACGGAAATTTATCAATTCCTCTTCACACCGAAATTTATCAATTCCTCTTAACATCGAAAGTTACCAGTGTGCGAGGATACGCGAGGAAAAGAAGCGACGTGAGAAAGGGTGTTTGAGGACAACGAAGGGCCCGCGGGCGTTTTCGCGAATCTCCTCGATGACTAAAGGCTTAATCTTGCGGT
>NW_006263478.1:2764294-2764658 GCF_000469605.1 Apis dorsata
CAAATTTATCAATTCTTCTTCACCTCGAAATTTATCAATTCCTCTTCACCTCGAAATTTATCAATTCCTCTTCACCTCGCCATTTATCAATTCCTCTTCCCCTCGAAATTTATCAATTCCTCTTCCCCTCGAAATTTATCAATTCCTCTTCCCCTCGAAATTTATCAATTCCTCTTCACACGGAAAATTATTTCACCGAGTTATATCACTCTACCGAGTTTTTACGAGGATCGTAAAAGGAAGCTTCGTGTAAAAATAAACAAGACTTTGATAACGTTTCCAGAAAAAAAGGAATCGTAAAAGAAAAAAACAAAAGATTGTATATCATACCCTCTTAAAATACCGCAAATTTTCTTCGTTTTAA
>NW_006263479.1:0-7783 GCF_000469605.1 Apis dorsata
ATTATATTATAACTATATTAAAATTAATTATAATTCTATATAAATAATAAAATATTAAGATTTTTTCTTTTGTCATTTATATTATATTTGTTATTTTTTGCTTTAAAATGAAAAAAAATATTAAAATAAATTCGTTCGCACAATTTTATATTCAATAAAAATTCTTAATCAGAAATCAAATATTTCATTATTTTATTAAATCAAAAAAATTTTCATTTATATTTTATGAATTATCTCGGTTTTAAATAATTTAATTAAATTCATATCTAATTATTTAAAATAAAAATCATTAATGCATGATAAAAAATAAAAAATATATTGATTGTTTAATTGGAATTAATAGAATCTTTCATTCATTCAAAATTCATATTTTAGAAAATGGATATCAGAATTTGAGAAGCAATAAATATAATTCACGGATTTTAAATGAAAATAATTTAAATTCATGTTATAATGATTTATAATTGATAAATTGTATACTTTGACTTTTTTAATGATGGATTATTTTAAATATATAATTTGAGCCGAATATAATATAAATTCAGTTATTACATATACTATAATTATTTACACAAATTCCAAATTGTATGGAAATATATAAATTATTATAAAATATTATTATAAATAGGTTGAAATAGAAAGTCAATATTTTTTTATATTTTCTTATTTTATAACGTATTCAAAATTGACTAATATCGTTCAATTTAATTTATTCTTATATACAACTTAATTTATTCTTTAAAAAAATGACACTTAGAATATTTTAATACAGTATAAATCAAAAACTATTATCATAAAAATGTAAATTTAATTTTAGTAAACAATTATTATTTATTATTATATTAATGTTGTATTTATTATCATAAAAAATTATCAAGAACGGAATATAACAATAATTGTTGATTATATAAATTTACTTATGACTATTCTGTAATTATTCTTAAAATTTTTTGTAAAATAATAATTAAAATATTTTACTATAGTAATAAATAATAAAAAAATAAAAATCCGGAAATATTACTAATAGAAGACAAATCTAATTATAAAATCTAGTTTGTAAAAATATATGTGACTTGTTATTATTTACTATTATAATAAATTATTTACTGCATAAATTAGAATTAAAAATTAAAAAGTTAAAAATTAATGACCATATACATCTATTTGTGACTACTTCATAATTATTTTTCGCATAAAATAATAGTTAGAATTTTTTAATATAGCTATAAATCGAAAATTAATACTATAAAATATTAAATTTTACTTAATTTAAAAAAAATATTTTAAATATTATATAAATTAACAAAAAAAATTATTAAATCAACATTAAAAATGTAAAAATTGATAAATTGTTGTTTAATATATTCACTAAATAAAATTTCAAAAAATCGGAAAAGACCGTACATTTTCGTTAAATTTCGGTTCGTGCGCTCCTATAAATACGAGGCGAGTCGGAAGAAAAAATCATATCATATCGAACGCGCTTGATAGTAACATCGCTATTATAATACTTTAACTGAATTTTTACAATAGAATAGAGAATATTATATTATATAATATAATATATATATGTATATATTATATTATATTATATATTTATTCTTATATTCATTATACATATTTTATTCTTTTTTCACATTTATTTTTTAATTTTTAATTTTTAATTTTTAACTTTTATTTTTATTTTAAATTTTTAATTTGATTAATTTGATTTACTTTTTAATTTTTTTATTTGCTTTTAATTTTTAATTCATATCAATTTTCAATTTTTATTTTACTTTAACTTTTAGTTTTTAGTTTACTTTAATTTTTAATTTTTAACTTTTATTTTTATTTTAAATTTTAAATTTGATTTACTTTTTAATTTTTTTATTTGCTTTTAATTTTAATTCATATTAATTTTCAATTTTTATTTTACTTTAACTTTTAGTTTTTAGTTTGCTTTAATTTTTAATTTTTAACTTTTATTTTTATTTTAAATTTTAAATTTGATTTACTTTTTAATTTTTTTATTTGCTTTTAATTTTAAATCATATTAATTTTCAATTTTTATTTTACTTTAACTTTTAGTTTTTAGTTTGCTTTAATTTTTAATTTTTAACTTTTATTTTTATTTTAAATTTTAAATTTGATTTACTTTTTAATTTTTTTATTTGCTTTTAATTTTAATTCATATTAATTTTCAATTTTTATTTTACTTTAACTTTTAGTTTTTAGTTTGCTTTAATTTTTAATTTTTAACTTTTATTTTTATTTTAAATTTTAAATTTGATTTACTTTTTAATTTTTTTATTTGCTTTTAATTTTAATTCATATTAATTTTCAATTTTTATTTTACTTTAATTTTTAGTTTTTAGTTTGCTTTAATTTTTAATTTTGAACTTTTATTATTTTAAATTTTAAATTTGATTTACTTTTTAATTTTTTTATTTGCTTTTAATTTTTAATTCATATTAATTTTCAATTTTTATTTTAACTTTTAGTTTTTAGTTTGCTTTAATTTTTAATTTTTAACTTTTACTTTTATATTAAATTTTTAATTTGATTTTTAATTTTTTATTTACTTTAACTTTTAATTTATATTATAATTTTTTCTAATTATGTATTACTTCTATTAATAATATTAAAACATATTATAATAAAATATATGTTATATAATTATACTTATATTTTTAATTATAGTATATAAATATATACTTTTTTATAATATGTTTTAATATTCTAATTAAATAAATATTTTAAATAAATTTTAATTCTGAATATTATTTTATTTTTTATGATCTCAATGTAATTATTTCATTGATAATTTGATAATTGGCATCAGTTTTCATTTTATTTGATTAAAAGTTAAGAATTAAAAATTGAAGCAAATTAAAAACTAAAAGTTAAAGTAAAATAAAAATTGAAAATTTTATAAAAATTATATATTTTTCATTTTCATATTGTTCAATTATAGAATTTTGATTATTTTACAAAAAATTTTGAATATTTATAACTTATATATTATTAAGAACTATAGTTTAAATTTTGATAACAAACAATTATAATAAATTTTTCCAAATTAAAAATTCATAAACATCTTATCATATGAATATTAATTAAAATATTTTAGTATTCATAGCAGTATTTTCTTAAACAAATGCTCGATACGAAAAATCGAAAGTATTTTTCACTTCTTTTCCTACCCTATCTATCCCTATTAATACATTTTTATTTTCAACAAATTTTTGTAACCGCGCGCAATGCGGTTAATAGAATCAATGTTTGCTTTCGTAAAAGTTTTTTTAAATCCTTCAATGGATTGAACGCGAAATTAGAGTCAGTGTTTGCTCGCCGATTTTAATTCAAACGGTCGCGTTAAAAGTTTATTTCATTAAATAATTCGTTTCGCGTTAGAATCAGTGTTCCTCTCAAGAAAGAAAGGCGATCATCCATCACGCGAAGAGGTAATTATCTTTCATTCTATTATTATTCTTCTATTTTAATATAGAATCGTTACATTTTTAATTTTTAAATTTCAAATTTTTATTTTAGAGTCTTAATTTTTATTTTTATTTAAAATCCATTAGAATTTCAATTTTTTTATAATTATATTAGTCTAATAAAGTTTTATCTTTTTCTTATTTCAATTTTTTCAAACAATCTGAATTATGTTTTACATTATATTGTTACGTTTTTTGTTACAGACGATTTTCACATCCTCCTACACAATAGTTCTTCGCATCTAAGGGTGAGTCGCATGCATTTATGTTCCTCCGGTCACTCAATCATGTCGTAGGATGAAAGATCCGAATCGACACGAGTGATTGGTTGTATACGTAGATTTTTGTAACGAGCATAATGACCATGGGTATTTATTATACTCATGACAGTAGTAACATTTTTTGTATTTTATTTATTAGCTCAGGCTAGATCTTCTTGCACATCGCGTTTTTTAAATATTAATAATATAAAAATCTTTCATTTTTGCTTTATTACACATATTGCTTTATATAATAGTAGATATTTTTTAATTATTCAATTTTTAAATAACAATTTTCAATACGATATGAAATATAAAATTTTTAATTCTATCTCTTTCGAATATATACGAAAATGTGCAAGAAGATATTCGGGACAGGTAGATTTTGGAATCAAAGCAATAATTTTTAAACATTGTTTTCTTACTTTCGAAAATATGCTTTGATGAAGGAATCGCCTGAGGTTATTTTTATCAATTTTTTTTTTTTTATTCAGTCTTTCTTACTACAAATAAATTTTTTTATTTACTTTTGCTTGCCTAATAGATATTTTAAATTTTAGTATTTAATTAAATTAAAAAATTAGAATCATTAAATAAAGTTTGAAATTAAATTAGATGATAAATTAAAGAATATTAGCCCGTTAGAGAAAAAATAAATAATATCTTTTTAGCTCAGGATTTTCAGATTTAACCCCTTCCATGTCCATTGTCATGATCTCACTCACGTACCCAGGTGTTACTTGGGTGAGAGAAAGACAATGGGCACGATGACCATAGTTTATAAGTTAAGTTAATCGGCGACTGACGATTAGTTTAGTGATCGTGCACGACGTATATTCCACATTGTGTGCGTGGTTAGGATGTGGAATTGCGTCGTTACGATTCTTATTTCATTCATCATTACAATCGCAATATTACATCTTCCATGAAATATTGCAAATTCTAAATAACAATTTTATCAATCTATTACAAATTATAAATTATATATATACAATATATGCCTTTTCTTACATATTAATTCTTTTTACAATAAATAATGATTATTAATTAAAATTAATTATCCAATTTTTATTGCGATTTACGCAATGATCACTAGCCATCGTCAGTCGATTTCAGGAAAAGGTACGTAAAGTTAAAGTGTGAAAGTGGTATCAAGCTCGGGTGTCGGAGGCGTCCCGGGACGCTCTCCCTAGTGTAGGCATTTTGCACCCGGGTGTAACGTGTGAGAACCGTGGAGTGAATGTGTTGGTGTGCCCGTTTTGCCATTTTTTAAATATAGGACTAGGTAGGATAGGTAGTATACTTCTTGTGTGCCTGTTAATTGTAAGCAGGTAGGGCCGGGCAGGTTGTCACAGTCTCTGTTCGGGTAGGCGCGTTTTCGCGTGACAACCTGTTTCAGGAAATAAAATTTGAAAAATCGAGAATGAAGCTGAGACGAGTGATCATCGATGGTCATTTGCCTCTGGCTTCGCTCGTCGATTTTTCGAATTCGCGGTCGCGGACGCGAAATAGGCCTCGAAACGAACGTTGCGCTCGAGATTCCGCACATGTACGGAGAATGATCATTGCGATCGTTGGTCGTCCATGTGCATTTAGTTTCCGCGATTTAGTCTATTTTTTTTATTATTTTTTTTTTTTTATTTACGATTAGGGAATCTCGAGCCTAGATTTAAGTTTCAGCGGGCATTGCGCCCGAAGGAGGAAGACCGAAGAGGCCTCGACAAACTGTCACGAAGAGGGGCTGCAACGAATGGCTTCTCATTTTTTGGATCTTGTGTAGATCCAAAGAATGGGAAGTCATTGTTACTACTTTGTCATTATGCTCGTTTTAGAGTCTAGTAGTAGTAGTAGAAATAGTAGTGGTAGTAGTAGTAGTAGTAATAGTAGTATTTATGACCGATGTTAATTCCGGTCCAACGTACAATCATCATGGGCAAATGGGCAATCGCGATTTTTTAATTAGTGTTGCGAAATAAATTACGGTTTGCATTAGTGTTGCGAATAAATAATGATCGCGTTTGCTTTAGTGTTGCGTTTTATGAGACATCGCGAGTTTTTTTTAATAATCTATATAGATTTTAATAAAATATAATTTTTTTAAAGATAGTATTAAAAATTTTTATATTTTCTTTATTTTAAATTTTAATTATAAGAAATATTAATCTTTGAATTTATTTGTATTTTTATCAAATTCATTTTTAATTAGTGTTGCGTTAAAAAATGATCGTGTTTTTAAAAGTAGTGTTGCGTTAAAAAATAATCGCGTTTTTGAAAGTAGTGTTGCGTATATAAAATGCCCATGATTTTTCCACTAATATTGTGGAACTGGTGATCACAAAATGCAGTTATAAAAACTGCAAGAGTGGTCCTATTTTTGGATCATCAAGTGTGATCCTTATAGCCTCTTTTGGCTATCTTTTTATTTTCAGCATCCCTAAATATTGGAGCATTTGTTAATGAAAATACTGCTAAAAGTAAAAATTTTTTTTAATTTTTGTAATATTAATTTTTATAATATTAAAATCATTATGATTATAATAATATTAATTTATTTATAATTTATTTAATATTCTTATTATAATCATAATGATTTTATATTAATCAAATCAAAAATTTTATCATAATATTAATTTATATTAATAATATTATAATACTATATATAATATTTATATATAGTATGAATATAATATATAAATACAATAATAATTTGTTTAACATTTTTCCTATGATAAAATTTTTTATTTGATTAATATAAATTTAATTTATTTATTTAGAATCAGTAATAATAATTATTCGTTGTCAAAATTAAAGTTAAATTCTTCTCAATGTTAAAATTGAATAGATTTTCAGTATTTTTGATTTTTTAATTATAATATAATTGTATAAATATTCAAAATTCCTATGTAAAATAATTAAAAATCAAAATTAAATTTTTATTTTTTTTATATTTCAGATTTTTAATTTATTTATGATTCATGATTGATTCTTTTCATATATATATCAGATTTTTTTTAGATTGACTCTATTTTCAAGCCCTCGGAGTATCGTGAGATATACGCATACGTTTTAGATTTAAATTTTAGTTTTAAATATAACGTAAGATAAATATTGAGATTAAATTTTTCGTAAGTATTTTTTGACAAATACGCTTCTTAACGTAAACTATAATACATACTTTCAATCTTTTTCTTCTTTTTTAGAATAGAAACTCTCGTTCTTATTCCTCTTTACCTTCTTTTCACTTTTTTAACCAAAAGTATCAACTAATTCTAATTCGAATCATTTTCGGCCACCATCATGCGAAATTGGTAACAATTTTTGGACTATTTCCGCTGGCTAATCGAAGGATCGCGCTCTGGTCGATTGGTATTTTCGAGTACTCGATCAGAGATAGATCTTGTGATCAAACGTCGTCTTTATAATTCGTTTTTAGTAATCAAGGATTTATTCTTTGCTTCTTTCTCTGTTGTCAGAATATAAGTCGTTTCTTCTTCAGATTGCTATCATAATCGTCGATTAATCAGGATTGAAGAATATCATTTGTCTAGCAATTTTTTTAAGTACTGACATAAATAGTGATGAGGGTATAATAACTCGAATTTTTCTTAATTTCTTTGTTATTTTCACTTTTTTGGAGTTTTTACGTTTCTTCCTTAATTTCTTTGCATTTGCTTTTCTCGTATTTTTTTTTATATCTGCAATAATTGAATAATAATTGTATTTAAGTATCGATTAAATAAATAATAATTTTAAATTTTTCTTATTTAAATAGCAATGTATCTTTGATACGAAATATGCAAATAAGATAATACGAATCATAGTTTTAAGATTAATTGTAGTATTAAGATTTAGATTAAGTTAGATTTAAGTCTCATCGTTGGGATTAATTGCGAGTGATTGCGAGAAATGTAAAAATAACTTTTGTAAAGATTAATGTAAAGATTTTTGTTAACGAAATTTGTATTAGATTTATTTTTGTATTTATTTATCTATATTTATTTCTTATGTATATTAATTTTTTTAATTTATTTGAATTAATGA
>NW_006263479.1:7973-10216 GCF_000469605.1 Apis dorsata
ATTATAATTATTTTTAAATTAATTTAAAAAAATATTTTATTAATAATAGTTTACGGAAAGCGATGGCAAGCCAAGAACTACGCATACCTGCAGTTCAATCTAAATTCTATTTTTTAATAATTCCAATTATTTTAATTATTTTGATATTTCATTACATAGATTGAACTGGAGGTATTAGTAAAATATACTAATTAGATTAAGATTATTGTAAGCGCATTTCGTATTAAGATACACTCCATAACTTAAAGCCAAAAATAAAAAGTTTAATTCTTTTTTATTCCTTCACTGTAGTTTTAATATCTTGATGTTTTAATTTTCTTTTCTTCTTTCATTCTAGAATTTCTCTTTTAATTTTTAATTCCTTTTTCGATTTATGACGTTTTGTAGTTCATAATTAGTTTTTCGTCGTTAGTTTTCCATGTTACTATCGACCTATGACACGCAACAGTGGCAAGAATTGTTGAGCCGGTGCTCTGCTTCCGGTGGCCAATCGAGGGTCCGCGCTTTGATCGATTGGTGCTCTCGAGTACTCGATCAGAGTTAGGTCTTGTGGTCGAGCGTCGTTCTCGTAAATCGATTCCGGTGGTCAGGGATTTATTCCTTGCTCCTTCCTGTGGCGTCAGAACGTAAGTCGTTCTTCTGCACGATCGCTGTCGTAACCCTCGATTGGTCGCGACTGGAAAGTATCATCTGTTCAGCGATTCTCGTAAGTCCACTGAGATAAGTCGTGTTGAGGTATATAGTAACTGGAATTTTTCTTAATTTCTTCATTATTTTCCCGTTTTTGGATTTTTACGTTTCTTCTTTAATTCCTTTGTTTCTTTGCACTTGTTTTCTCTTTTCTCATTTTTTCTTTGTACCTGCAATAATTGAAGATATTTAAGTATCGATTAAATAAATAATAATTTTAAATTTTTCTTATTTAAGTTCTTATTAAGTAGGAGTGTATCTTTGACGATTCTAATAAGATAATATTAACTCTTAAATCTACGATTCGTATTAAGATTTAGATTAAAATCTCATAGTTGGACAATGTGAGATTAATTGCGAGCGATTGCGAGAAATGTAAAAATACCTTTTGTAAAGATCAATGTATAGATCCTTGTTAACTTGGCATCGCTTTTCAAATTTTTTTTTCAAAATTTTTTCTATTTTACGAATATTTTATTAAAAATTTTTCGAATTACTTTAAATTTAGAAATATATTTCATTAATATTAGTTTTCGAAAAGCGATGACAAGCCAAAAACTACGCATACCTGCAGTTTGGTTTAAAAACATGACTCTAATTATTTTCATCAATTAGATAAACCAGACTGCAGGTATTAGTAAATATTAATTAGATTAAGTTTATTATAAACGATATATTAAAAGTATCTGTATCAAAATACTTATCCTTAAGTTAAAATTATCGATTTTTTTAGTTAATTTTTTCAGTCTTATTCGATCTCGAATTTCTATTATAGTTATAGTTATAGTTGCTCGAATCATTTTTATCTTCTTCCTCAATTTTTCCTTATTCTTATTTTATTCTTCGTTCCTCATTTCAAATCACTGCCAATCATACGTGTCACGCAACAGTTGCAAGAGTCATTGGACAGGTGCTCTGCTTCCGGTGGCCAATTAAGGGTCCGCGCTCTGATCGATTGGTACTTTCGGGTACTCGATCAGAGTCAGGTCTTGTGGTCGATCGTCGTCTTTGTAATTCGATTCCGGTGGTCGAGGATCCAGTATCCTTTGCTCCTTCCAGTGTCGTTGGGACATAAGGCGTTCAACTATTAGGCCGTTGTCGTAACCCTCGATTGGTCACGACTGGTAAGTACCATTTGTTCATCGACTCTTATAAGTCAATTGATATAAGTCGTGATATGTAGGATGACAGTCGATTTGATTTTCTTCGATTGATTTGTTTTCTTCATTTTTTCTCTTCTTTCTTTTCTTGATCGTTTTCTAGTTTATTTTGGATTGCATTCTTCTCTTGCAAGATTGTTTTTTTGATAAGAGAGTAAATTTCCTTCTTTTTAAATAAATAATAAAGTATTATTAATTGTTTCGCTTTAAATAAGATAATGTATGTTTGATATGGATACTTACTACTTTATTTTAGATATTTAATGTAGTATTAAAATTTTAGTGTTAAATTAATTTTAAGATCTAGATTAAGTTTAATTTAATCGATGAACAACGATGGACAACGATGGACAACGATGGACAACGATGGACAACGATGGACAACGATGGACA
>NW_006263479.1:10321-12766 GCF_000469605.1 Apis dorsata
TGGGATTTAGTTTTTAATTTAGATTTAATTATATAAATTTGTAAAGACATATTGTATTTAAATGTAAATAATATTTATACCAAAATTTTATTCATATTTCAGCATTTTATATTTTAATGCGTGTCTTTCTTAAGTTTCAGCTTGTATATAAATTTTTAACATAATTATATTCATTATATTTCTTGTTTATGTTAATTTTTTTTTAAATTTCAGCATTTAATATTTTAACAAATGTCTTTCTTAAGTTTCAGTTTTTATATAAATTTGTTTAGATTTAATTGTATAAACATATTTTATTTAAATAATTTTTATGCTAAAATTTTATTTATATTTCAGCATTTTATACTTTAACACGTCTTCTTTAAGTTCTTACAGCTTTTCATAAATTTTTAATGTAATTATATCCGTTGTACTTCTTGCTTATATTAAATTTTTTGCTAAAATTTTATTTATATTTCAGCATTTTATATTTTTACAAATGTCTTTCTTAAGTTTCAGTTTTTATATAAATTTATTTAGTTTTTAATATAATTATATTTGTCATATTTGTTTTTTATATTAAATTTTTTTTTTTAATTTTATTTATATTTCAGCATTTTATTTTTTAACACATTTCAGCATTTTATTTTTTGTCTTTCTTAAGTTTCAGTTTTTATATAAATTTATTTAGTTTTTAATATAATTATATTTGTCATATTTGTTTTTTATATTAAATTTTTTTTTTTAATTTTATTTATATTTCAGCATTTTATTTTTTAACACATTTCAGCATTTTATTTTTTGTCTTTCTTAAGTTTCAGTTTTTATATAAATTTATTTAGTTTTTAATATAATTATATTTGTCATATTTGTTTTTTATATTAAATTTTTTTTTTTAATTTTATTTATATTTCAGCATTTTATTTTTTAACACATTTCAGCATTTTATTTTTTGTCTTCCTTAAGTTTCAGCTTTCATATAAATTTGTTTAATTTCTAATGTAAATATGTTTGTCGTGTTTTTTTTATAATAACTTTCTTTAATACGATTTAAACTGTTGAATTTTAAATTTGGTTTGTCAATTTTTTTCTTTTAGGTGGGTCTCGATACGTAGTCACCTCCTCGTCGGTGAGACCCGGTAATTGGCATCGCTTTCCAAATTTTTTTTTTCAAAATTCTATATTATAAATTTTATCTCATTAAAAAGTTTGAAAATATTTTAAATTTAGAAATATCAGATATATTTTATCAATAATAGTTGATGGAAAGCGATGGCAAGCCAAGAACTACGCATATCTGCAGTTCAATCTAAATTCTATTTGTATACCAATTATTTTAATTACTTTGATACTTCATTAGATAGACTGAACTGGAGGTATTAGTAAAATAAAATATATTAATTAGGTTAAGATTATTGTAAGCGCATTTCGTATCAAGATATACTCCATAACTTAAAACCAAAAATAAAAAGTTTAATTCTTTTTTATTCCTTCACTATGGTTTTAATATCTTCATGTCTTGTAATTTCTTTTCTTCTTTCATTTAGAATTTCTCTTTTTCGAATTATTTTTTAATTTCTTTTTCGATTTATGACGTTTTGTAGTTCATAATTAGTTTTTCGTCGTTAGTTTTCCATGTTACTATCGACCTATGACACGCAACAGTGGCAAGAATTGTTGAGCCGGTGCTCTGCTTCCGGTGGCCAGTTAAGGGTCCGCGCTTTGATCGATTGGTGCTCTCGAGTACTCGATCAGAGTTAGGTCTTGTGGTCGAACGTTGTTCTCGTAAATCGATTCCGGTGGTCAGGAATTTATTCCTTGCTCCTTCCTGTGTCGTCAGAACGTAAGTCGTTCTTTTGCACGATCGCTGTCGTAACCCTTGATTGGTCACGACTGGAAAGTATCATCTGTTCAGCGATTCTCGTAAGTCCACTGAGATAAGTCGTGTTGAGGTGTATAGTAACTGGAATTTTTCTTAATTTCTTCATTATTTTCCGTTTTTGGGTTTTTATATTTCTTCCTCAATTCCTTTGTTTCTTTGCACTTGTTTTCTCTTTTCTCATTTTTTCTTTGTACCTGCAATAATTGAAGATATTTAAGTATCGATTAAATAAATAATAATTTTAAATTTTTCTTATTATATAAGTAATTATTATATTATATATATATAAATATATATAATATAAATAGGAATGTATCTTTGATACGAATAATGCAAATAAGATAATACGAATCGTAGATTTAAGATTTAGTATTAAGATTTAGATTAAGTTAGATTTAAGAATTCTCATCGTTGGACAACGTGGGATTAATTGCGAGCGATTGCGAAAAATGTAAAAATAATTTTTGTAAAGATTAATGTAAAGATTTTTGTTAACGAAATTTGTATTAGATTTATTTTTCTATTTATTTATCTATATTTATTTCTTATGTATATTAATTTTTTTAATTTATTTGAATTAATGA
>NW_006263479.1:13002-15607 GCF_000469605.1 Apis dorsata
TTTATAATTATTTTTAAATTAATTTAAAAATATATTTTATTAATAATAGTTTACGGAAAGCGATGGCAAGCCAAGAACTACGTATACCTGCAGTTCAATCTAAATTCTATTTTCTAATAATTCCAATTATTTTAATTATTTTGATATTTCATTAGATAGATTGAACTGGAGGTATTAGTAAAATAAAATATATTAATTAGGTTAAGATTATTGTAAGCGCATGTCGTATCAAGATACACTCCGTAACTTAAAGTCAAAAATAAAAAGTTTAATTCTTTTTTATTCCTTCACTGTAATTTTAATATCTTGACGTTTTAATTTTCTTTTCTTCTTTCATCTAGAATTTTTCTTTTTTGTGATTATTCAAATTGTTTTTTTTAATTCCTTTCTCAATTCATGACGTTTTGCAGTTTTTCGTTATTAGTTTTTTGTCGCTTTTTCTATGTTACCACATATCAAGCAAGAATCATTAGGTCGGTGCTCTGCTTCCGTTGACCAGTTGCGCTCTGATCGATTGGTACTTTCGAGTACTCGATCAGAATTAAATCTTGTGATCGAACGTCGTCTTTGTAATTCAGATCCAATGGTTGAGTATCTCTTACTTCTTCCTGTATCATTGAAATATACTGCTTTTTTCTGCTAGATCGCTGTTATAACTCTTGACTAGTCTCAATTGCTGAATATCATCTATTCGATGATTTTTTTAAGCTAACTGAGATAAGTCGTGACATGAGAACGATAATGACTTAGTCTTTCATTCTTCTTTACTTTTCTTTATTCAGTTTTTTTATTTTAATTTTTTTCTTCTTTTGGTGATAGCTGAAAATATTAGAATGTTGCTATAAATGAGAGATGACTTAATATTTTCTAAGTAATTTATTATAATCTACTATTTCATCTTTGGTTTTAAGTAAGATATAGATATCTTTAATACGGATGTTGACTGTAAGATTTATAAATCTTAGATTTTAAATTTTATATTTTAGCATTAAGGTCTACAAAAATCTAAATTTCAGATCAAGATTATAATCATAGATTTAAGATTTAATATTAAAATCTGGATTAAGTTAAGATAAAACCTCATTGTTAGACAATGAGGGATTTAATCTATAATTTTATCACACATTTTTTGTGCAGATCTAATTTACGACCTAACCTAAATGTATACATGAGCAATAAATTTCGTTAAATTTAAGACTCTTAAAGATAAAACTTGTAAAAATCATTCAATATTAGTTTATTAAATATTAATTATTTTAACTTTTATCATTAATTCTTTTTCTATATTTCATTATTTTGTTTATAATTATTTTAATTTCTTCTTCTTATTTTATAGGATCTACGATGTACGATGTACAGTCTCCCGTAATGAGACTAATTAACATCATGTTCCAATTTTTTTTTTTTAAATCATACTTCACAATTATTTCAGAAAGTTTTTTACAATTTAATAATATTATATTATATCAATAATAATCTTTAACGCGATGTCAAATTATGTACAATTGTAATTCAATTTTTATCTTACAAAATTTCCTTCAATTATTTTAGGTTATTTTTTATTATTGTATTTATTATTTTTTATTAAATTAAATTAAATATGTATCAGTTAATATAATGCTGTAAACAATATTCTGTTTAACTTCATCTTGTTTAGAAATTAAAGACGTTTCTAAAGAATTCTCTATCTGAAATTTCTCAAACTTTATTCACTTATTCATTTATAAGATAATGTAACTATGTATCTATTTGTAAATTTAGTTATTTATTTATATATATTTACTTATTTACTTATTTATATATAAATAAATAAATTTATAAATAAATAATTACAATAAATATAAATTAATTTCATCTACATATTATTAAGAATTATATAATAATTATAAATAATATATATTCATTTCGATTACTATGAAATCAAAATTTTAGACAATATATTTTAATAATTCAAATTAAAAATATATTAAAAGTTATTTAATAAAATTAATTTAATATAAACGTTAGAATAAAAATCATATAAATGATAAAATAAATAAGTAACTAATAAATAAAAAGTAAATATATAAATATATACATTGAACATATAATTGAACAAACCATAAAGATTTCTAAAATACCTACAAGGTAATAAATCACTAAACAAATAAATGAATAAATATATAAATAATTAAATAAATGAAGAAATAAGAAATATAAAGTAAAATGACACATTGATACATACACAAATGCAAAACCAAGATGCTATAAAAAATTCGACAAATACATGGTTAGGATGGCAAATAAATATATCGATAAATAATCGATAACTCATGAGTTAGTGAATAATTAAATCATTTATTTAAACAATACATATAGATATTAAATAAATAATTAATAAATTAAAAATTAATAATACATAAATATATAATCTATTATTAATATATTTTTAATTAACATAATTAAAATATATTATGCAATCGATATATTCGATTTCGATTATAAAGTTGGCTTACGACGTCAACCAATCAGAAAGCTGCTAACTAAATAGTGATGTGCAGCTTCAGTTTCTTGTGGAAAATCATCGCGACAGGACGTGTACTTGTGACCGGCTTCGGTGACGCAG
>NW_006263480.1:0-5799 GCF_000469605.1 Apis dorsata
CCGCCAAAGAACGAACAGGAGCGAGGTCGGGAAGGGGAAATTGGAAGTGCGACAGGGAAACGAAGATAGTAGCATGAGCGTCTAGCGTCGGCGCTCAAATTCGCTCGATATCGTTTTCTGTCTTTCGAGTTCTATTAGATATCTATGAATTTATTATTTGACATTTTAAGTATTTTTTATTTTTCATTTCTATTATATATAATATCAAATATTTATATATAATAAATAAAAGATTTTTTATATATATTTTATATATGTATATATGTAATTTTTTATTCATGTTTGTATGTAATTATATCTATAATTTTTTAAAATAAATTGATAAAGTTACATATATATATATATGTATATATAAAAAATATGTTATGATAAGTTTAAAATATATTTGATTTTTTAAAAATTATAAAAATATAAGTAATATTGATATAATCTTTTATTGATATATTATCACATTATAAAAGATATATTATCATTAAAATATAATTAATAAGGAATTCTAATAAAGGAAATTCTAATTCTATTTTTAGAATTAATTTAAGAAGAATAATGAAAGGAAAAGAAAATTTTATTAGAGATCCAAAATTGTATCAATAGTAGATAATAAAATAAAAACGATAAATACTATATGTAATAATATTATTTCATTTTTTAAATTATTCTATAAATTATAAAATCATAAGAACATATTATTTATAAAGTAAATTCAATATTATTAATTACATAATTCTATTTGCAATTGTAGATCATATGTACATTTTAACAAATTACTTTTTCCTATAAAATAATGTAAAAAGATCATGCTTTTATTATATTATAGCAATACATTTATGTATGAAAATATACAAACTTTTATAAAAAATTAATTATTGAATTATTAAATACAATGGTAGAAATAGAATATTTTTATACATATAACGTTTTACAACAAAAATTTAACAATTTAATTTTCATAATATAATACCATAATATTCATAACAGTATAAAAATAAAAATCTTTTATTGTAAAATTATATATATAAACTGATCTTAAATACATATATATAGAGATAAATTTTAAAATGTTAAGAATTCTTTAAATATTTTTTCAATATTTTTAAACAATATTTGTTTTTTTTTGTATGCATGTATTTTTTAAATATAATTTATGAATACAAAAAAAATTTTAGAATTAAATTTAATTTTCAAAAAATTGTATTTTTTAAATATATTATATTTAAATATATTTAAATATATTTCTTTTTAAATCAATTCTTAATCTTTTATTTCAAAATAAATTCAATTAATTTGTAAATGAATTTAATTCATTTTTGTACTTGTAATTAATATATATATATATATATTCATATTAGTTACATATACAACAGTACATATATATGAAACTCATAAACATGTATATGTGTTGAATATTTTAGAGTTTCAATATAACAAATGAATTTTTATTTTATAATTGTTTTTATGTTAGGCCAGTTTATATGTGCAATTTCAAGTTATAAAACAAGACTATCATTGTGTGCAATATATGTAATATTCTTTGATTAATTATTTATAATAAATGTTTGTATATATAATACAAATTACAAAAAAAGAAAATAAATATTTGGAATGCTTTAATGTACTTTAATAAAGTAACGGTAGACAAGAGTCGCCAGAACCCCAAGAGCAATAGGAATCAGCCATGATCTCCAAGCACCACTGCAACTGCCAATTATCATGTTACGATGCAGCATTAACTATTTACATATCATACATTTTGAATTTTAATAACATTATAAATTTTGAATAGCATACTTTTAAAATAATATATAAGGAAATATATAAGATAATTATTAATTTATATAAAAAAAATATACAAATATATTGTTACAAGAATGATAAATTGATGATTTGTAAACTTAAATTTTCAAATGTGCTATTCAATGAATATAAGTTATTAAATAGTAATAGATATGCCAACACCAATGCAGAAAAGATGTTAGTAGCAAAATTATATACTTGTAATACTATGGTTAATAATAATATATATAATAATATAATAATTAAATATAAAATTTTATACCTAGAACCATTTATTTCAGATACTTCAGTAAATTCATTATTTTCTTGTGTTCTTTCCTCCTAAAATTAATAATTTGTTTATTCCTATAGTAAACATAAGTAAACATAATAATAAATAAAACAAAAATTATATCAACAAATATAAAATTATTAAATCCTACACATACTTCTACTAACTCTCCAATTTTAAATTTCTCCATTAATTCTCTTGCATCACTTGAATGTCCAATATCTTCAAAGACTTCCGTACAATCTTGACCACCTTGTTCTAAAAGTACTTCTTCTCCTCCAGGATGCTTAAATTTAAGGTATGAACAATATTTTTATACATACTTCTGTAAAGTATATGTCGATTATCAAATAAAAAAAAATATAAAATATATAATTACAGTTGTAAATTCAGTCACATTATAAACTTTATTATGAATTATAAACCATAAATCTGTATTATTGTTATGCTTAGCAACTTCTTCCCGCGTGTAAAATTTAGTATAAGCGGTATCAACAGTACTATTCTCAGACGCCATATTTATTCTTCTACAGTAGATAATATTTTATAGTAGATATATGAATATTATATAGATATCACTGAAAGAAATGAATAAAATATTGAATATATTGAATGATATATTGCTAAAAATTTGTTATATTAAATTTCGTTTAGAAAATATAAAAAATTTTATTCCGCACCTATATTAACTATGAGTATAATTGTAGTCTGAATTCAATGAATCCGTTAGTAAGTAAGTTATGTCTTATACTTATACGTAATAATATTGGACAATAAAAAAAAAGCTATATAATTTTTTCTTTTTTAAAAATTATGTTTTTATGAATTATTCTTTCAGTTAATAAATAATTTAAATTCTAAATAATATAATAATAATTTTATATTAAAAACTGTAAATACTTCTTTGATAAAAATGTAAATATATGCTTTTAAATAAATTGAATATGTAATAAATATTTAGATGTTATATAATATTATAAATTTATAAAATTTAAAAAATTATTGTTTATTATGATAAATGAATTTTATTGCGAAAAAATATTTATTGATGCAATAATATAATATAAAATTTAAACAAAAAATGTAAATTAATTTAATTGTATATATATATTTATAATTAATTATTGTAAGATTAAATTGAATTAAAAACTATATATATCATAAATAAAAACCAATAGGAAATCATTTCTTCTGTTGAGTATTTGAATTGATAGTTATGGCATAATAATTTTTTAGAATATTAATGTTTATATTAAATGCAATTCTTTAAACGGAATATAAACAAACATTTTTATATAAATTGATATCATAATAAATAATTTTTAATATTTTATTTCAGCTTCGGCAAGTAACGTTTAAATTTTATAATTTTACACTCAATTAAGCAATATATAAAATGAATCTTGCCGGCATTTTTTCGGTGTACATCGATATTTTGTTAATTATTTGTTTAAAATGTGAATTTTCTTTTACATTTTTAACATCTGGATTTAATAAAATTGGTTCCATAATGGAAAATATACAATGTAATTTTGTGGAATGTTGTACGAACGAATATATTTTCTCTGACATTGATAGTATGTATATTTAGTAAAAAATTAAACGTTTTAGGTTATTTGTGTTAGAATTTGTATATATAAGTGACAATTTTAGAATTAGATGAAATTTTTAATAAAGAACTTTATGGTCAAGAAATGGCTCAACATGTAATTATAAATGCTTTACGTGCACATTTAACTTCAAATAATCCTTCAAAAGCTTTAGTTATGAGCTTTCATGGTCCACCAGGAACTGGCAAAACTTACATAAGTCAAATGATTGCTAAGTTTCTTTATAAAAAGGGTGATCAAAGTAAATTTTATCATTTTTTTAATGGTCGTAATGATTTTCCTCTGCAAGATAAAGTAAATGAATATAAGGTATATTTCTATTGTTATTATAAAATTATTTTTGAAAGTAATATGCATAAATTTAATGTAAATATAATGATATATTATTTTACTACACAGGATGAATTGTACAAAATTATTATTAATAGTTTACAAAAATGTGAAAGATCCATGTTTGTGTTTGATGAAGTGGATAAAATGCCAGAAGGTGTACTGAATGTTCTTGTACCATTTTTGGATTATAATACATGGGTCAAATCATGGAGACTTGCAAATTCTATAAATGCAAGGAAAGCAATTTACATATTTTTATCTAATACGGGTAGTTCGCGAATTACGCAACGTTTATTAACACTTTGGGAGGAAGGCAGACAGAGGCATACAACTAAGCTTCAAGATTTTGAAAATTTAATAAGTGTTGGAGCATTTAATGAAAGGGGTGGTTTCTACCATAGTGATACAATAGATTCTAATGTTATAGATCATTATATACCTTTTTTACCACTTGAAGAAGTTCACGTGAAAAAATGTTTAAATAAACTTTTCATAAATAGAGGAATACATCCTACTAATGAGATGATGGAAGAAGCATTATCATATGTGATCTTTGGACCACCTCCACATAATATTTATGCAACTACTGGCTGTAAAAGACTAGAACAAAAAGTAGGTACTATTATATATGCCAATAAAAAGCATAAATTAGAACTTTAAATATATATAAATATTGTATTTTTATGTTAACGTTTCGATAAGATCTAAATTTTATTGATTTTTCTTATTGGCACAATTAGAAGATGTGTAACAATTAAAAAAATAGTACAATTAATTTCTTACAATAATACATGTAGCGTTTGATTATTTATAATTATGTATGTATATGTTATTTAAGAAATAGCTAAAATTTGTATCATTAACAGTACAGAATTATGGTATATACAATTGAGTCTTGGCAATTGACTTTAAAATATAGTCATAAAGAAGAAAGCTGTCTAGAAATATGAATATTTAACGATATTTTTTTGTATGATTCTAATATACAATAGACAACTTTAATCTTTATGACTTTTTATATTTTTATTCGTACTGTTATATTATATCGAAAATAATTATAATTTTTTTTGTCTATACAAATAGCTGAATATATATTTGCTTTTATGCGTTCAGTTCCCGTATATGAATATAAATTTTCTATTTATATATTTGTGATACAATCTCAAATAAAGAGAACAACAAAATAAATTGTATTTTTATACCAATGTGTGAAGATATATCTTTGTTTTATAATGTAAAAATGCATTATATTATAATTTTTTTCTCTTTTTTTTTCATTAAGAATTGTTTTAATAACATATTATGATTGCATAATGATGCAAATAATATAAAATATTCTTGATCACTGTGCTATCACATGAAAGAAATATCTAAGTAATATATGGTTATTCTTCTTCAACATATTCTTTTGGGAAGAATCCTACTTGATCTCCAATTTTTCCTTTCCACCAACCTTTGGCATCACCTTCTTTACTCAATACCACAACTCTGCAACCTCGTCGTAGACTTAATTGATTGCGTTCGCCTCCTCGAAAATCAAATAATGCTTTAGCCAAGACACGTCTATATGGCCATAATAAACGTTGATCTAATTTTTCAAAATTTTCTGATAACGATGCCCGTTCGTAATATTCAACAAGTTCAACTACACTTTTGAAGAAACGAGATTCACTGAGATAATAAACATCAGCACCATCGACATCGCGTTTAAATACTCTTATGTGTTTTACCGCTCCATCTGCCCTATAATATTGGTTGATTATTAAAAAAAAAAAAAAAAAAAAAAAAAAA
>NW_006263480.1:6057-24927 GCF_000469605.1 Apis dorsata
TATTTACATAAAACTCTTACTTGATACTTAGAGCGTAATTAGTTTCATGCTTCAAACGAGGTTGTCCTGCAGGCCGTACTCGCAACATATAGGTACCATCTTCACGAGGTTCTAATTTATTTGATGCTGTATCACGTCCCATTTCTCCTACAAACCATAATTTCACAGAGAGAGCACGTTCACATGATAAGGATGGTGGAGGTGGAGGCGGAGGCGGTATTGGCATACACCGACCTGAATGTGCAATGCATTGTTTGTGTACAGCATAACAACAGGCTTCACATCGATATCCCTATTTAAATAAATAATTTAATAATAAATTTATGTTACAATATTTAATAATTTTATAACATTGTACCTGAAAAATTCGGCCCTTTAAAAATTTGCCACATCTTTGACAACTACGTGGAGTGTTAAATGTTGTAAGCTTAAACTTATGATTTGTATTGCGACACGCGGCAGGATTAACATTATCCATTGCATCTTGTAATGCTTTCATCCACATTTGTTTTTGTTCTTCGGTTCTTGCATGCAAAGTATATGCAGTATATTCTTGTTTATGAACCAGCAGCCATTGATAGGACCATCGAGAATCTCTGCCAAGAGTTCGCCTTCCTGTGTGATCTTCTAATCGATAATCATCAAGACGTAAGGTTTCACGATAACAATATTGTTCTCCTCTGCCTGCTTTACAAATTAATACTACTTGTTCGAAAACAAATACATAACGCGCTTTTAATCGTTGATCACCATGAGCTTTTACCTGAAATGCGATAGTAATATTTCGTTAATTTTTATAAATAATATTTAAATTATTTATTATCAAACAAATTTACTACCTTGAGTTCTCCATCCCTAAGTAATCGTCCAAAGTCTTTTAATTGCGTATCTTCTGGTACATCCCAATCAATTATCGATGCTTGAATATCTCTTATAATGTCCAACGTGTCTGAATCACGTTTTACCTCATTGATATATTGTGCTATGTCAACCATTACTTCTCTAGCTTTTGCAAGTTGACGTCTATCTTCCAACCAATCACAAGGAGTTTCTTCTACTAATTTATCAAGCAATAAGTGATATTTTAATACTCTTTGCATTGGAACAGATAAAATATCCCGCAATTTGAATTTCCCATTATTTGCTTCTTGTTGACATCTCTGCAATTATCACTTTCATTAAGTTTATTAGAATATCGTATTAATAATAATTAAGAATAAATATTTTAAAACATACAATAACTTCTTGGTTAACTAATTCATTACGCGCACATGCTTCTTGCAATGTGTTTTGAGCAAGAGTAAGATTTGCGCAATAATCGCCATAAATAAGAAATTTTTCTCGCCAATCGAGAAAAACTTGCGCTAAAGCAGCACCGGTCCTTGCTTTTCGAAGTTGACTATGAAAACCGGCATGAATTTCTGCGAGTTCTTTTATGCCAAAAAAAATACGTGTAGAATCTTCAGGTCGCAGTAACGAAGAAAGAGGTCTAGCAAAATGTTTAAGTAAACTATTAAGAACATCCGAATAATTGCGTTCTGTCTCAACAAGTTCTTGAATTACATAATCCCTTTTTTCACCTCCAGAAATTGCTCCATCCTGTTTGATAAAAATTGATTAAAAATTTTTTTTTGTAACAAATACAATAATGTGAAATGTGAAATACCATGAAGCATAACAAAATTAATTATTAGCTATAATTTATAATATTAAAATGAATTTTTGATGATTGCCTGTATATAAAAAATATAAATATTTAACGACCTGTGCAACAGATGGAGGAGGTGGCAAATGTAGACTACAAAGGTCCTGGTAGATTTCTTCACTTTGAGCATGGCTGCAGTATGCTCCATATCCATCTTCTTCTTCAACGGGATCTTCATTGTCGCCTCCTCCACCTGCTTCATTTCCCTCTCGCCTTCTAAATCTCCTACGACGATCTTCATCTTCACGGCTTTAGCATAAAAATATGAACAGCCATGCACTATTCATGCATGAAAAAAATAAAATTTCTTGCAAACTTAAACTATTTGCAGCAACTATAGATTTCATTACAAACAATAAATATAATTTAGCATATAGAATTTTAGAACAAATGTAGAATAAAATTTAAATTAGTGCCAGTATCACTGTACTGATTAATCTTTGAATAAAAATTTATAAATAATTTATTAAATAAATACATGTAAAAATTGTCTTTTAATTGAATACAGTGATGGTTGGTACTTTAACTGCAAATCTTTAAACATTTAAGTTGCAAACGACAGATACCTTCTCTGTGGAAGGCCAGTCGTGTTGAGAATTACTCGAGAAACAGAGTAATTCCTGATATACTTGAGATTCATCTACATCCATAACCTTAGGTTTCATGGTAAATGTCCCCACTCCTGTTGTGGGACTAAACCCATTGATACAGTTATTATAAATATCATAAATAATTTTTTCTTATCAATTTTTATCATAGCTTTATAAAAAACTATCGTGTTTAAGAAAATATTTTGTTTGTACTTCAGGAGCAAAATATAATTTAGAATTTACAAAATTTAGAAGTTTAAATGCTTACCCTGCACCAGCACTTTGTAAATCTTTATAAATATCCTCTTGTGATCTACCATGACTTATAGAAAATCCACTGTAATAAATATATTTTTTTAAAATTTGTTTATTAACATAATATAATTTATGAATAAAAAATTGTATGGTAACAAATTACTTACAGTATACCTTTGCGTCTTAAACGAGGACAATTTGATAAAGCTGATAAAGTACGTAATACACGAAGAAAATCTGACAGATCAAATAACATAGAAGGTTCAAAAAGTTCAGAATCAGTTAATCCAAATATAGTTGAACATGCTGATAAAAATACTTTTATATTTCTTAGACATAAAAATTGTGCCATCTGTGGTTTTTGGTTTACATCTTTCATATCTATACAACCGGGATCCACTGTATTTAAAAGATTACATAGCAGCACACCATCTCTTAATGTATATGCTAAATCCACTGCAGTAGCCTCTGGCCAATTTGCTTTATGATCTGCTCTTAAAGCTCCACATCTTGTTAACCATTTAACACATTCATGCCAACCACTTCCATTATCTGAACTGCTTTCTATTCTGTTCATTTTTATATGTTTGGTTTAATACAAAATATTAAAAGTTTATAATAAGAACTCTTTCAATCTATAATACATTAGGCCATAAAGATTTTATAGATGTATTTTCTTATATTATGAAACTGTAAAAATAATAATTATAAAAAATATTACGAAAGATAATATACAAAGATAAACTTTAATATACTAATATACAAAGATATACTTTAACAAATAATAAAAAAAATAAATTGAAATCATATCTAAAAGTATAATTTTAATAGATAAAACTATCAGAATTGAATGTGTATTGCATAAAATGCATTAGAATGAAAAAACATAATAAAATATAACATTAAAATAAATAATATTTTTAAAAATATACCTCCATTCAACGAAGAATTTATAAATTGTTTCTTCGTTCTTCTGTCAGTGTTAAGAATATTCTGTAACCAGTTCTATAAAGGAATTCATTATTGTTCCGTGTCGGTTCTTAAAGATATCTCAACGGAATCTATAGTACCGTTTAAAATGGTTTATTGGCAGTGTCATTGCTAAGAAAGCATTTGACCAAATTATAACTTTAATACGTGGTTATTACTTTACACGATATGCCTTGTTTTCTCATTGTAATATTATGACGTTCAGCCCGCTGCAACTTATGATCGCCATATTGCTACTTCACTGCAGTCGATCATATTATAAATCTCAATATAATATTTGCTTCATGTATTCAATCATAGATGGAGCTATATGTTTAGATAAATTAATATTATATTCAAAAGTTTGAAAATTGAAACAAATTGATTTTAGCAACAGGATTTTTATCTTTTTATTTTTTTACTAAAATGTAGTATTCATTTATATTTTATTATAAGTATATTATAAGAATTTAAATAGAAGAAGAATTAAATAAAAACATTTTAAATTATTTAAAGTAAGAAATTCATAAATATATTTTTTAAAAGAATATAAAACTTGTAATAATTTATTTAAAGAATGATATTGTTATTGAAATAGTGATATATAAATATTTAGTTGTTATTTCAAAAATTTTATAAATTATATGTATTTTAATTTTATTAAGTATTAATATTTTGTATGAATAAAAATAAAAATTACTAATTTTAAGAATTTTATTTATACTATACATTAATATATAAATTAGTATTATAATACTATTTAAAACGTACTGATCTCTCAGCCAATAGGATAAATAAACCTCGATGACGTAAAGTGAAGTTTCATATATATAAACATATACATTCATATATTTACCGTTCGTAGCACATTCTTATAGTTACTTTAATGCAGTGTGTCGATCATAATGACAGTAGTGTTACTATTTAAGAGCTATTGAATGGTATTGTATTTTATATTAATTAATAATACAATAAATTATGGTAAATTTGTTACGGTAAATTTTATATTTAAGAATATTGTGTTTATTTATACATATACAAATTATTTATATGATAAATATTACTATATAAAAAGATATATATGATAAAAAGATATTATATGAATAAAAAAGATATTTTGAAAATATTTTAATTTTATCAATATAATATATTTAAATAATTAATTTTATTAATATAATATATTTGAATATTTAATTAATTTTATCAATATAATATAATATAAAATGTTCATGATTCTCTCCGTCAATTTTCAAAATCTATATCCAAAAATTTGTATACAAATAAAGTATTTACATAATAAATAAAATATTATTGTCGCGAATATATCATGTTTATTGTTTCGAATTGCGGATTTCTGACATTTTATATAAATTATATCTTTTTATGGATAGAAAATAAATTTGTATGGTTGTTTAAAACAATGTATAATAATTATTTAGATAATATTCAAATATAAAATATTTCAATATATGTAAAAATAATTTATGTTCATATTTTTTTCTTATAATTATAGTATACAAAATGAATCACGAAAAATAGGATATTTAAATATTTTCATTATTTGTCATCATTGTATCAAAAAGTTTTTAAGACAAAGTTGCAATATTGATATTATTAATAATAAAAACAAAAATTTTCAAGATCATTCTTTATGGAATTTTTATGTTACATTTCATTTTAAAACAAATTTATCGATTTATATTGTAATCTTAAACTGATCTTGTTTGAAAACTTGACTCAGATTGATTGAAAAAATACGATGATTTTATTTCGTGAATAATATTTTTAACATATCTTTCCTATTGTTTGTCTTTATACAATTTTTCATTTGGACTGTATTTATGTGTAATTAATAAATTAAATTAAATAAGTAAGTTTAATGCAACAATTTATTATGTTATTACATAAAAAGAAACAAAATATATTGTAAATTAATGTATGACTGTCATTGAAATTTAATAAATCTGACCAAAAATGATAAATTATTTTATTTTATATATTTTAAACAATATTCAATATTTTGTTGGTTTTGACACTTGACTTTTGTTTTTTCTTCGATTAATTTTCTATCTATATTTTTTATTTGTGTATTAAAAATACATAATAAATTTTCCAATTCTTTGTTCAATTCTAAAATTTTCAATTAAATTTGAAATAAAAATTTTAACTTCAATTTCTTAATACTTATGTATTATCATATGCACCTTCTTAATTTTTTTTTGTATATATTATAGGAAAACTTATAAAATAATAGATAGAACACTTTTTCAAATATGAGATAAATCATAATAAACACGAATGAACAGTCAACTTAATTGTTAGTCAATATTAAATAAATTATTTTGTATATTCAATATAAATTATTAAAGCGAATAATTTGTTTATATTTTTATATAAATAAATCTAAATCTAAATATAAAAATATAGTATTTGATTAATTAAGATTAATGATGATATTATGATTCGTATATAATATAAATATAATATAAAATTTTTTATATAACATAATGATTTAAAAATATTAAATGATCTGAACGAAAAATTTATGAAACGATAATTATTTTTGAATAGAATTTTAAATATAATTTTTTAATATTCTTCCCTTCCATTTTATTTCTTTTTTTTTTCTATTTTAAATTTTTAGAATACCGAAAAGATGCAGGTTTTATTTTACGTGATTGCATTATTAATTGTATGTAATGTCACACATGGAAACCTTTACAATAAATTACAATGTAAAGATGAAAATAATTTACCTGTAGATTGGTAAATATTTTTTAAATTATTAATTTATCTTATCTTTAATTAAAATTATATTAAAATAAAATTAAAATTAATTTTGTATAAGATTTATAATATATATCTCTTAATTAATTAATAAATAATACAAAATATAATTTAATTATAAATTTAAAATAATACTTATTATTTTAGGTATGTGCTTTATAAGTTACCAAAAATTCAAACAAGTAGCAATCCTTTAATTAGAGAAGGTTTCGCTTATTTGTACATAACAAATGTAACCATTAGATTAGGCTGGCAATTGTCCACTAGGCCTATCGGTTCGAGTAATTCTATGCCTGGAATTACATTAGCGCCTCTTTACAATCGTGTAAGCATTTAGCAAATACTAATTATTGATTAGATTTAATAGAAATCTAATACTATAGAATAGAACTACTTTAATTAGAATTCAATTATTATATAATAATTTAAAGATGGCGAAAAATAAAATTTCATTTTATTATAATTTATTATGTTCTAATTTGAATTTTCAATTTATGAATTGCGAAGTCTTAAAGAAATCGAAAAATAATTTTTAAAGAGATAAAAGATTTTTAAGAATTTTATTTGCAATTATTTATATACAAATTTTTTAATGAAAATTTCATTATTTTTTTATTTTATAACTATGTGGGAATGTAATACATATTAATGATTTATGATCTAATGTGATAGATTTTTAAATTTTCGCTAAATTATATATAATTTTTAAAAATAAAATATATTTATTTTATTAAAAATATAAAGTAAATGTATAAAAATGTATAAAAAAGGAAATCATTGATTTAAATATAATATATCATTAAAAAAAAAATAAGAAAAAAATTTTAAGAATAAATAAAATAATTTAAGAATAAATTAATGTTATATATATAGTAAAAAGAATAATTTAATGGATATAATAATATAATCCTATATAATAATTATATAGGAAAACGAAAAGGATAATTTATGGAATTTATATAACGATAGTCCGCCAAATGCATCTTATGCATGGAATTATGGTCATACTAAAGGTGTAGTGATGATAAACAGTGATCAAGGATTTTGGTTAATTCACAGTGTTCCAAATTTTCCTCCAGTTCCTATAGAAGGTATGCAAACTCGACCATTAAGAAGGGAAAATATAACTATCGATGGCAAATATAGTTATCCAGAAAGTGGAACTTTATACGGACAGAGCTTTTTATGTATTTCCCTTGGGAATGATCAGTTCGATGTTGTTGGAGAACAATTAATATATAATGAAATAGCAGTATATGCAAAAAATATTCCCAAAACTCTTGGTAAAAAATATCCAGTATTGAAGAATGCAACCAATCAAAAACATTTTAAAAATCCTCCATATACTCATAAAGCCATTATAAAATCTTTAGGAGATCTTGAATTCATTTCGTTTGCTAAGAGTGGTAAATGGGGAAAAGGTAAGTAATTGTAGATAATAATTATTTATATTATATATAAAATTATATTATACGTACATATTGTTTTTTTTATATAATATTATATTTACATTATTTAATGTAAATAAATTTAATTAAATTTCAGATTTGTATGGCGATTTTGTAGCACCACAATTACAAGCAGATTTATATGTCCAGTCATGGTTGAATAGTCGAGGAAAGTTACCTACAGTTTGTACTCGTAGAAAGTAGGTTATATCATATTTTAATCTTTGTTCCTTCATTTTAAATTATTTTCCATTTCATAAATTCATTAATCTTTCAGAATTTATAATGTTAAAAGTCTTAAATTCGAAACAGTGAATATAGATTATAATAGCAGTCACGATCATTCAAAATGGGCAATAACAGCCACTAAAAAATCTAACAATCATTGGGTTTGCATTGGTGATATTAATAGAGCTGTAAGTTTTATAATCAAAAAAGATTTTTTTATCTAAAAATAAATAAAATATAAATATACAAATTATAAATATTAAAAATGTTTTCCTGTTTAGGATACACAATATTCACGAGGCGGTGGAACTGTGTGTTTCAAAAAGTTATGGAATGATTATCGTAATATTATAAATGATGTAGAGCCTTGTCATAATACTTCAACATGACACAATATAAATATTCGTGATTTTTTAAAATAATAATTACTTGATGAAAAATTAACATACTAAAAAAGATATTAAAGTTAAACAATATTGTATGTTTTAATAATATAAATTTACATTATAATAGTATAAATGAAAGAAAAGAAATATGAAAAAATATTATTTTTAATATGAAGTGCAAGTATAGAGATATTGATTTAATAATATTTCAATCGATTTATCTGTATAAATGATGTTTTTCAATATTGTGAATTTTTATAACACCAATATGAGGACATGAAGTAATAATCGTCAGATTAACTGCAGTTTACTTGCAAGTATATAAAGAAGAGATCTCAGTGGCTCTTTATTACTATCTGTAGAATAAGGACGAACGACGGAGATCAGAAGCAGTTCTTAAATTGGATTTTATGAAAGGCGGCAGTGACTCTTTCTGCACCAACTCTCGTTTCGTCTTTCTTTTTCTCAGCCGTGCTTATTGTCTATCTAAGGAAATTGCAGAGTAGCTCGTGCCGTTAATGAAAGAAAAAAAAAGGTAGCCGAGGTTTAGTAAGCGGAAAGAGAGAGAAACGATTTGCTCTTTAATGAAAATTCCAAGAAATCGACTGAACTTCGGTCTATTCTTTATCGGCCGCTTCAAGTTTCTCTATTTCTTTGATAGACTTTGTTTCAAAGATTTCTTTTTTAGTGAAGAAAAAAAAAATTTTCTAAATATTGAATCGATAAAAACTATTTCGATTATTCATTGCATTACATTTTTTTAAATCATAAACATGAATCTTTAATTTATTTAGTCGTAATTTTCTAATATAATATTAAATTCTTTAATATTAAAATGTATACTTAGATAATGTTTATTTGTTTATTTGTAATTACACACATTTATCACAATATAATAATAATCATAATTATATATAATAATATTATAATAATAATAATATAATAATAATCAATGAAGATAGAAAGATATATATATACATATATGTATAGTATAATGAAGTCGTTTCGTATAATACATAAAAAAATTTTTGAATAAAATGAAATCATTTATTTTTTAATCCTAATTTAACGTTGTTAAAACTTATTTTATTTTCTTATAAAATATAAAAATATGTAATATAAATATTTAAATTATTTTATTTAAATTATTTGAATTTATTTTTGTATTTATATTTGTTGAGTATATTCCAGAAATAAACAAACAAACAATACAATTGATACTGTTTCATCAATCACTAGAGAAACGAAAGGGATAGGGAAAAAGAAAAGAAAAGAGAGATAAACTGATTTGGATGAAAAGATTGAACGATAGAAAGGTGGAGAAGAGGGTTAAAATTCGTGGGTGTTCATCCAGGCGTGAATCAACCGACAAACGGTGCATGCTGCTAGGAGACAAAACAACGACGAAAACGAGAAGCGAGGGAGTTCGGTAAAGCATCTGGAAGCGGATGCTTGGAAAAACAAGCTGACTGCCGTTGAAAGGGGATTAAAAGCAGGAATGCAAGGATTCCTTTAATACAGAGCTGGCAGCTGGCTGGTATCATTCAGTCAATTTCTTGAAGTCTATATAATTATATAATATTTATAATTTAGAAAAATTAATTTTAATATTTTTTTATTTTCGATATTGAGATATTAATCTATAATCCAATATAAAAAGAAATTGATATATATATATATATATATGTTTGTATTATATATACAATATATATGTATATATGTATATAATACTTACATATGCATACACAAAAAAGATTCTGAATTTTATTGAGATTATATTATTTATATAGATGATAATCTTGAAAAAGAGAAGATCTTATAACAAATTAGTGAAATATTATTGATATATTTCATGTCACGTACCGTTTTGGTGTGCTTGATGGAGCGCAGATTTTGGTTGAAGCACATAGTAGTGTCGTCATAAAAGGCTATGAAATTTTGGCGGCTGGAAAGATGAGAAGACGACGTTGCGGTGTTCGCAGCGATATTTTAGCATTAAAGGCACCCTGTTCTGCATACTAAAATCCTGTGCACCATCCAAATATACGCGCAACGTTATATGCATGAAACCATCGTGTGTCGTGTTTCGTGTGTGTATTTAAGCACACTACTAGAGCGCATGCGCAAGCTTCTATCATCCTTTTTCCACCGGTTACCAACATCCTACGGTCTTTACCACCTAGCTTCGTATTTATAGTTTATGTACAGGTATGTGTCGTGCTAGATAGTCTTATGTGAACTTTAATATTGCCTTATACCTATTCTCATATTGGATACGAGAAAAAAGAAAATCATAGTAGAATTGAAAATAAGATTCTCTAAAATTTATAAAAGCGAGATATCAATTTTTTAAATTTTATATAATTAGAATGAATTGATAAACAATGCAACATAATTATTTTGTTAACTAGTATAATTCGGAAAATATAATTTCAATTATATTTAAAAAATTTGAAATTTCACAAAATATCGTAACAAAATAAACAAAATATCGAAAACAAACAATTAAAAATGATATGGAATTTAGGTTAAGGCCATAATCGATTATGCATATTTCTAAAGGTTATGCATATGTAACAGAAATTTGTAGATAAAGTTTAATATTCATATTACAGACTTTAAAATAGTTTTCTCCATTGTACAAAAAAGATAACTCAAATTTATGATATCATTATACAATATAATAATAGTTCTTTCTTTTTAAATGCTTTATATTATCAATATATGTCAGCATTACAAAGTTTATGACAGTATTTATTTGTTTATGTTCGTTATATTCTGAGTCATTGTTCTTTTATTCATCCACTTTATTTGGTGAGCTGGAAGTTATTTTAGTTTCTTATAATACATATTTTAAACAAGGACATCAACTTTAAATCTTCAATGTGAACAAAATACAAACGTCTCGTATCGGATATTTTTAAAATTAACCTTCTGAATTGAAATTTTTAAAATATTGTATATCATTAGCAATGTCAAGTAATAATTATTTGCATATGAGAAATTTTTAAATTCAAATTCATGACATCTTTTAAATTTTATTTTAAGATAATGATGTAAAATATTCAGTCTTAAATGATCATCTTTAAGACATCTCAAATATTTAATGAATAGATTTTTTTGATTATTTAAATAAAAGTCTAATAAAATAATTGCCTTGATTAGAAATAAAATTATAATATATATAATAGTAAAATATAATATTATTACGTGTATTTGATAAATATTGAAATTTTATTGAAATTTATTTTAAATATATATTTTTTTTTATTATATTAGATTGACTGTTATAATTTGCCAATGTCTTAGTATATTTTCGAAATGTAAAAAATAGATTTCATTAATTGGAAGTTATTTTTTTTAATTTGTTCTTCATTGTATCCATTATAATATTATAATAAATATGCGTTTTATAACTGTGCAATAAAAATTATATAGAAGTTTTCAATTTGATTCTGCTTTACGTTAACAATTAATATTTCATAAGAAGCTCTAATAAATTCAAGCAGGGAAATTTATTTATTCATTGTTCTACACAATTTGTATTAAATAATACTGATTTATAGATGAAGAATAAATGTTAGAACATCGTAACATAATCAGGATGATAGGAAACAAATTTAATAAGGCTAATAAAGATAAATATATAAATGCAAAATGGTCGAAGGTAGAAGATTTATTGTTGTGCGACTGCATCGCTACTGTACAGAGAACTGCATTAAGGCGGTAGGAACTATCAGAGAGGTTCTCTCTAGTTGCAACATCGTCGGGAAACTACACCGAACAACTGTCTCGGCGTAACCGAACTCGAATACATCACCGTCGTAGTTTCAACCCGAAGCTTCCGGTACTTACCGAAAACTTATCAGACAACGGAAGTGTCGTTGACTCATAACCATCGACTTATTACCTCCTCATTGCTTAATTTTCAAATAAATAATAATGATATTATTATTATTATTTTTTTCCCTTACATTATGGATTAGTAAAGATCGGATTAAGATGGCGAATGTCATCTTTTTCTCTCATTGTTAATACATATTATAATAATTTTTCCTTATGCTATCTTTGTATTTACAAGGTATTGATTCTAAAATAAATATAAAAATATATATAATATATAAAAATGTCGGTTGAAACTTATTAAATTAGAAGTAATTTAAATTCGCGTTAAATGAAGACGGGAATAGAGCGATTTCACTTTCTTTTTATCTCGCTTCTTCTAACGCAAATTTTAATAACTTAATAATGAATCTTAAATGATATTTTTGTATACCAATTTTTACGTTTATTTTGGTCTGAAATCGAGCACCAAAAGTGTTCCTTGAATATATTAACCACTTGTACATAAAACGATAATGTAGTTTAGTTTAATAAGATAAAGTAGATATCAAATTAAAGTAAATATAATGTAATAAAAAATTAACATGAAATTATGATTTCACGCATGTAGCTTTAATAAAAATTTAATACGAGGAGTTTAAATAAAAATAAGTTCTATATGAGCAATAAATTTTGGTGTTAAGAAATGTTTAAAATAAATTTAAAACATTAATCTTAATTTTATTTTTGCATTATTTTTTTTGTACATGACATAATGATAATGATCTTATTATTTTACTATAATGATTGATTTCGAATATAAAATATATTAAAAAATTCAACAATAAATATAGATTCAACAATAAATTTGATCAGAGAATCCTTTTTATGCATAATGCAGTATAGTTGCTATATTATGAATTGTATGCAAATCCTTCTTTAATGGGCTTGATATAACTGCTTAAACTGTGACGTAAATCTTGCACCAGGTGTAGAAAGATTAGCTTGTTCACATGTCAAAACGTGAATTCGTTAAATTCATATAATCATTTCATCCTATGAATTTATTGACAAGTTAATTTTTAATCAAATTATAATTTACCTTTTATATATTTTATATATGGATAAACATTTAATATTACTGTAATAAAATATTTTATTTATCTTTTTTTTTTTGTACAAGAAATAAAGAACTTACCTTTTTACTTAATATCATACTTTTATATTCTTCAGTCTCTTTTACACATTAAGAGAGAGAATCATTCCTATTGGAAGATCGTGAAATTAAATTACTCAATTGAGCCTTTGAATCGTCTCTTTTGAAATAAAAAAAAAAAAAAAAAAAAAAATTGGATATATATCATTGGTGCAACGTGAAAAAGATAAGGATTTAAAAAAAAAAAGGGATGGAGATGCGCGAGGGTGTGAATTGGTAACGGCACCGGTAACGGGAGTAGAATTAGAGACTGGCAAGTATAAAATCGCAATGTTAAGGCCGTAGCACGGGCGAGAGAGGTGGTCCTCTCTCGTACAGACGCGGCGGAGAATAATTCAAGTAGGTGGAAACTGGAAGGGTAAGGGCGAGGGTTGCGTGGCGGTGGAAATTGCGGATGGCAGGGGTAAAGCTGCAGCACTCCGCTTAGACAAAGCCTAACGAAGCTTCTATTCAGCAACAGTAGGCATCACGAGGCCCAACTTCACTTCTATTATACTTACTCGTCGGCACGAAGTGAATTCCATCCATCAACGGAATTCCAGGCTAAGCAGCTCTCTGGCGTCTCTATCTCTGGCACGAGAGGTATTCTCTCCTTTTTTGGGGTTGCATCCTCTTTGTCTTTACCTCGTCATTTAAAGTAGCCGGTGTTTTCTTCTTTTCGACATTATTCGACATTCTTCTTTTCCTTTTTTTTATGTGTACACGGTGTCTTCCACCATTCACCAAGGTTCATGCCTTCTCCATTAGCTCGTCATCTATCGATCCTCTCTCTTTGAGGACGTCACGTTTTATATTGTTTAATTGGAAACGATATAATTATTAATACTAATAGGCCTTTTTTATTATCCTTCTCGTCCAATTTTTAGATGGTGAAAAGAAAGAAATATAAATATTCGATGTGAAATCGTTCTTACCGCTCTTTTCGGTTATTTCTACTTGTTTTTCTCCCACCATCTTCCTTTTTTCTCGCACGACTATAGACTTATCGACAGCCGAGGATATGTTGGCGCGAATCTGTGGCTGGGATAAGCGCGTCTCCACCGTAATAAAACTCCCGGAGGGAAGCCAGTGCCGTTAGCTGGAACTTTTCCTTAAAAAGAGAAGGAAGAAGAGGAGGAGGAAGAAGAATCAATCCCGTAACGTCGACTGGGTTTACGTACAGATCAATTCTCGAGACTGTAACAAATTTATTTTTCATTACAAAAATATCACATTTTATTTGTCTTTTATGTTTCTTCGTGTATAATCAGAAAGAAAAACGTTTCGTTTGCTAAATTGTTCTATAATTGATTTCTTTTTTTTTAAAAATGATTTTTATTAACTATTATTAATAATTATGCTCGTGCTCAAAAATTTTAATATCCAAAGATTTTGTAAAGATTAATAATTAATAATTTTATTAAAAAAGATTTACGTAATTGATATTCATTAATAGTTTATTGCTGGATTTACGAAAGATTCGAGAAATTTCCTCGAAATCATCTTATTGACGTAACGAAACAAAGAATATACAATAAGGAGAATATAGAGTAGTAACAAATGTAAGGGGATGTTTGTCCTTAAGTGCTTGAAAAGCTGGAGTTGAGTAATTGAACGCGTGATCAATGGGCTTAACTTCTCGATCGAATGAGTCTAGACGCAAGAACAGCTAGAAAATAAGAGAAAAATAAACGGCGAATGTTTCTCCATTGGTAAATATCGGATATCATCAATGGAATCGATATAGATTTATGGTTCAAGCATTTTCAAATGAATTTATCCTTGTTTTTTAGATCTATATATCATCTTATTGTGAAGGTATAATGAAAGGAAAGAAGAGAAGAAATATGGTATTGAAGAAAAGAAAAATATGGTATTGTTCATCTGTTAGTGATTTCATCAATAAAATAATGAATAGTCAGAAATCAGAACGAAGAAAGTAAAGAAAAATTGTTAAGTTAGTGATTTTCATATTTATAATAAAGGCATCTAGCAGAAAATAATGTAATATATTTTATCTGTTAATTATTTAAATATACTTACATTACATAGAATAACATTGGAGCATAATTGACATTAATAATAAACATAATATAATCTATCAATTTTTTTCAAGATTTTTTGTTAAGAAATACTTCTAAATTAAAAGCTTATATGTTGGGATATATTATTATAAAGTATGCACAATATTTATATTGTAAGTTTATCTAATCTTTTATATTATTGAATTAAATTCAAAGTTTCTGAAACTATGCACACTGATATATCTTCTATAATGAAGAATAATATAATCCCTAAAGATTACAACTTAGAAGCATAAACATGCATTCCTAAATTGCAATTGCTTTGAATTAGAAATAAATAAGTAAAGAATAGTTATGATGAGCTTCATTTTCTGATATTTCAGTAATTGAAATTCTTTTATAAAATTTTTGAAAACACTAATGTACAATATAATAAAATGTATAAAACGAGTGTACATCGTGCAAAATAATGTTTTTTTTCTTTAAATAATAAAAATATTTTAATTTAATTTCTCATATTAATTCATTTTTATTAGAAATTTAAAAGTTAAAATGAATTATTTTAATAATGGTTAAACATTAAATTCAATTCAATTTTTTTTATTTCCATTTTTTCTTACATATAATTGTCTATATTTTAAATAATAGTTTAAATTACGAATTAGATTTTAAAAAGAAATATAAAATTGAAGTATAATATTACTATTCTTTTCTCTATTTGTATAAACGGTATAATACTTTACAGAATACAGAAGTCATCAAAATATAATAGACATTACCATACAAATTTATGTAAATACGAATTATAAATATGTTTTAATTATATAATTCTAATATTAATAATAATAATAATTAAATAATTATAATATAATTAATTTGAATATTAATAATCTAATTATATATCCTGATGATATTTTCACCTTGCACCAAATACAATTAAAGCAAACCAGAAGTATGAAGCTTTAGTCGACAAGAGTCTCAAGAGAAATTGACCAATTATATGTTGCAAATAAATCTACAAGGTATTCCGAGTTAACGTATGTCCATTGAAGACCATACTGGAAATAGGGAGGAAAAGTAGAGAGGAAGAGATAAAGCCTGAGAATAAAGTTAGTGAAAAGGATGCAAGCAGATGAAGCAGATAGATAGCATTAGATAGAATAGCCTTCATTGTGTTCTCTGGCAAATTTTGTTGGACAATGGGAAAGGTTGATTTGGCCCTCATGAATGTATATTACATTAGCGCCCATGCTACTTTGGGATTTGAGTTAACAAGTTTTCGTATCCTCTATGACTCTTCTTGTCCTTCATTTCGCTTTTCGCATTCTTTTTTTGCATGTTTTCCATTTTCTCCAATTGATTCGAGCAAATGGATAAATCTTCGATCGATTTGGAACGAAACAAATCTTTCTCCGTTCCAGAAATTATTCCAAAATTGGAATCAACAATTCAACGTGCAATTCAGTGAAAACATTTTTAAGAAGAACGAATGATTAACGAGTTATGATCGTCTCGTATCAGATATCTGAACTTTCGAGAGGATCTAATCGAAGGTTTTTAATCAGTGTCTTCGATAAACCATCGAAGGAAAGAGAGATTCTCAAATCGGCAAACGGTGGAAGTAGAAACGTAGACAGGTCTGCTCGGAGATCCGAGGCTGGTATTTACAGAAGCAATCTAGAACAGGCAAACCAGAATCGCTTCTATCCTCCTCATCCTTTCTCTTTCCCTTTCCCTTCTTCTCTTTCGGAGAAGATGGTGGTGCTCGAAGAGCATTTGTGTGCCGTTTGCAAGGTAGGTGGCGAGGCATCTGAGGGATGCATTAGCGGTCTGAAAATGCGCCAGTGAGTGGCACAGGTTTGTCTGGCAGATAGAGAAATGCACGCGCTTAAGAAACGGGCGTTAAACAAAATATACGTCGTTGAAGCCGTCAAAATGAAAATATTTCGTGCAAACGGGACGAATGCGAAAGAATACATTCGATCGAAGGTAAGCGGTGGAAAAGTGGATTATTTAATGCGAATCGATGAAATGAAAAAAGATAAAAAATTAAGATGTATAGAAAACGATAAAGTCAATCGAGATAGAAAATGGAAATGGATATGCGATTGATCTTGACGTCACAGTAATATCAAATAATTTATATTTTTGCTGTGACAAATTGTAATATCTCTCTTTATTTTCAGTAGTATAAATATTGAAGAGGATAAACAGGAAGAAAAAGGAAATGGTTTAGAGAGAGAAATGAAAAGTAAAGATGGAAAATGAAAAGCAAATACAATAATGTAACAAGAAACTAAGAAGAATAAAGAGAATGAATAGACTAGTTGGTATTGGTCCATATTATAAGTTTCGAGGCAATTGGCAATGAATGATACAAACTATTTATTAATTTTAAATAATGATTCCACCTTGCTGTTTATTTAAAATTAAAGAGAATACTATTTGGAAGTGATCTGTTAATTTTTAGATATATAATGGATAATCCAAGTCTTAAGGAATCTAAAAATCTGTTTTATTTTCAATTATTTATGTGGACAATGTTATAATGAAAAATTTCAAGATTTATTAATTTCAATGTAAAGTCCATATAGAAACACAATAAATGGAAATGACTTATAATTCTTTCATTATATAAATATATTTTATT
The DNA here is from genome assembly GCF_000469605.1 of Apis dorsata. Classification (NCBI taxonomy): domain Eukaryota; kingdom Metazoa; phylum Arthropoda; class Insecta; order Hymenoptera; family Apidae; genus Apis; species Apis dorsata. The sequence goes on from NW_006263480.1 coordinate 24,117, forward strand.
ATTTCTATTTTTAAATATTTTTGTTGATGATAATATTTTTCCAAAAAATAATTTTAAAAATTTTATCCAATAGAAATAAAAAAGAAATTTATAAATTAAGAGACAAAAATTCTTGTACAAGGAAATTCATATAAAAATTTTAATTCTAATGTAAATTTATGTGTATATAAAACATTTATTATGATTTATATACATGAAACAATCTTTTTGAAATCAATCCTCCAAAGTTTTAACATTTTGTCAAGTTTTATAATACAATTTTGCCTGAGAATCTTGTCCACGAACAAGAATGATAAAGTATTAATTTTTGAAAATTTCATAATTTAAACTTTTACTTTATTTTGCTCTTATTTTAAACGTAACTCTATAATAGAGTTATTAATAATGTGATGTTAAAAAAAAACGAAACTTTGAAAACTTTGATTTCATCCTCTCAAAAATATTTTTCCGCCGAAAAAAAGTTGTTCCACGTGTAATCCATTATACTCTACATGTACACAAACTTTCATTAAAATCAGGATTTTCGGGTTAGATAAATTTCTCTGTAAATTTTCGACATACACGGTTACTATAAATCGTATAATATATATATTTAATTTTATTAAAAATGCATTTTTTTATAATTATGACAAGGAAGAGAGATCACATATTATTTATTTATAAAAAGAAATATCTTGGAAAAAATTGTCTTTCAACATAGATTTTTATCAATCTAAATGAAAAGAATAAAACTATTTAAATTCAAATTCTGTTACATTTATTCATTTCTATTTCATTTTATATTTTTATTTAACTTATTCAATCGTTAGAC
>NW_006263480.1:24936-25111 GCF_000469605.1 Apis dorsata
AGTCACTAAATATTATTTATTTATAAAAAGAAATATCTTGGAAAAGATTGTCTTACTACTATAGATTTTTATCAATCTAAATGAAAAGAATAAAACTATTTAAATTCAAATACTGTTACATTTATTCATTTCTATTTCATTTTATATTTTTATTTAACTTATTCAATCGTTAGAC
>NW_006263480.1:25165-33564 GCF_000469605.1 Apis dorsata
TATTTTTCATATTTTCATTTGTCATATTTTCCAATATGACAGTGAAGAAAGAATAGAAAAATGCATTTATTAAATAGATATAATATAAGTTACTTGTTTGCTGATTATAAAAAAATTTGTTAGACATTTTACAATTTTGCAATGATTCCATAATTGAAATTCTATTTTCGACTGTACACACGCACACTTGTGTTTGTATGCATATTTCAAGGAATTTCAACTATTTCGGAAATTTAAAATTTTTCCCTTTTTTTATTTCAGGCAGCACGAGGAAATTTTTTATTAAATCGCGCGTCGCTTTGAAAGGTTTCTGTGTTTCATCTTTTTTCCCCCTCTCTCTTTTTTCGCGTGTCCCACGAAACTCGGCTGCGACTCGGATGATCGAGTGTCATGTTTCTTTGCTAACAAATGTCGTCGAGTCCGTCTGGCCAAGCGAAGACATAGATGCGGAAGGCCTTGTACGTGCTGTTTGGAGTATCCTTCAGTTCAAGTGGGTTTCTCTTGAGCGTCTCCACTAGCAACAACCGTGCCGACTATCTCAGTCTCTCGTAAAATGGGTGATGAAATAACCTTCTTGTTTTCAAAGTTTCTACTGTATATGTGTAGATCGCGCTGTCATATCTATTTCTTACCATGCCATCCGTTTCTTGAACTTTTGGCTTCGAGTTTGATTTAGAATTTATTAAATTGTATCTTCATTCATGATACAAAAGATTATCTTACAAGAAAAAAAGGAATTGGAGTTAATAATATAAACAAAAATTTATAAAATTTATATATATTTCTTAAAAAAAAGAAATAATTTTCGTTTTATTTTTAAAGAATATATTGTTCAAATAATATAATTTTTAAATATAGAAAGCATTTTTTGGAATATTGCATGTATTGAAGGAAAAAATTTTTAACATTTATTGCATAATTTATATTAATTAAATATTACTTTATTTTAAATAGAATTTGTTAATTTGTTAATTTTCGTGTAACGATTCAAATTCACCTAATATGTTTTTAGAATTTTTCTTCTCCTATAATTAAACTATAAATTATATAGTTGCATTATTTTCTTCCAATTCGATATAAATTCGATACTTTCAATCAATGATCACGTTATATCTCACGTGTCATAATCATAATAGCAGCATAAATTTGAATATATTTTCATCAGTTTAATTTTTATTTTCGAAAGTAGAAAATCGAAAGTAAAAAAAGCAACGGCTTGGTAAGGAATTGGCTTGCTGGACCCTTGTAATAAAAAATGAGGTCGATGAAAAAAGAGAATGAAAGCAAAGAAGGAAGATGTACGGCGATGTTTACTTTTTTCCCTTCGTAGGAGGGACCCTTGACAAGATTTGCCTTGGTATACGGTTCCAGAGAATTCGAAGGCTGACATAAAACACGATCTCGGTGGCTCAGGTAAGCAAGAACAACGAGGAAACATTGGAAAAGATAAAAGACTATAAGTTCAAGACGAAAAAACAACTCTCCTAACCTCCCTAACCCAACATATTCTTTTTTATTATTTTTCCGTAGTTTAGGTGGAATCGACTTCATTGATCCTGTGTGTTCCATCCTCCCTTTCTTCCTCTTATTTTATTCCATTCACCATCCCTCGTTTGTTCTTAGCTTTTCGCTGCCCATCCTCGTAAATCGAGATCTAGTTGAAAGAGTCGTATGCTCTCGTTCCACTTGTCACGAGTCATTTTATTTATACAGTTTTGTTTCTCAACGTTGACAAAACTCTTCTTCGATTTCATCGATTTTTAAGAGTAATCTCCTTTATTCGATTAAGCGGGAAAATATTTGTCTGTCATCTTAATAACGAGTAATCACAACATTATTGATGACACTTTCAAAGAAATTAAATGATGTTTAATGATCAAATGACACATACTAGGATAGAAGGAAAAAATTAAAATTGTCTAACCAGTATTGCATTTAAAAAATAATTTCTATGAAATTAATATTCTATTTCTTTGAAATTTTTATTTTTTAAATAGTTTATTTCTGATTTTTATTGTATTATCGATTATTTTTTCCTTTAAGATTATAAATTAATTGATATTTATTTATTAATATAAAAAGATATATAAATATATTAAAAAAAGTATTATTAGAAATTTTATTAAAAAATGTATGCAATTAAAATTTACACGAAGTTTCAAAATTCTATTAGAAATAAAAGACACCTCGAGAATTTTGAGTGAGAATATTTGTAACTAGTTTCTCAGCTACATTTCACTGAATCGAAGTTCAAAGGTTTCGTCAAATTGGAGTTTCTTGTTTCTTGCTCTTTCTCCAATGTTCTGCCTCGCAAAAGAAGTCGTGGTAACATAATCTTGTTCTTGTGAAATTATGCAAACTATGTATTGCTTAGCATCTGAGCTTTCAATGATAAAGCTTTGACAAGCTGCACTGCAATTATTATTCGATAAATAGAAACATTTAAATCTTTAAATTTACATTGAATACGTTTTACATTGAAAATTTCAATTTTCTATCTAAAATCCGATTTCCTATGGATTCATAAAAGTTCTTTTTTCGCTTTGTAGAGATATTTTTAATATGGGAAAATATTTCAAAATTTTTTAATAAATCTTTTCGATATTAATCTTTCTTTTAATAAATAAAATTGGCTCTTCTTTGTCGTCTCAAATATTCATAAAAGCAATTATTTTTTTAACGCAAATTTAAACATTCAATTATTGTAACAATTTTATATATAATTATTATAACACAAAATTAATATATAGTTTACAGAATATGTGTTTTATTTAAATACGATAAAATATTTTTTAAAGAAAGAATGTTATGAAAATTATTCGCAAAAATTGTTTGATATAAGAAGATACATTATGCAATATCAATAGTTTCATTGTAGATAGATGTAGATAGAAATCATATGAAGATGATCTTTGTTCTTTTAAATGCAATTATATAATTTTTAATGCACCAATCGATGCAATTCGTTATTTTTTATAAAAAAATTCTAAAGTTTACTATTTACGTCGAAAAATTAATTTACTTACTTTACTGTTCTTGTATTAAAATATCTTTTAAACTAAAAAAAAATTTTTTGAACATAAATAATTTACTTTCTTTATAGAAAATAACAAACTGCATCGATAAAAATTAAAATCAATAAAAATTATATAAGTTCCATTTAATAAACTTGACTTTCATATTTTACATATTTTACATTGATTGAAAAATTAATAATATGTCTGTATAATATATTTTTCTTCTTATATCAAACAAGTTTTGTAATTTTAAAAAAGAAAAATGTTTTTTTTCTTTAGAAAGTATTTCACTATATTGAAATTAAACAGACACTTTGTATACATGTAAAATGTTAATTAATTAAATAATTTTAAATTAACTTTACATGTGAAGTTTAAAATAGAATAATCATAAGGCTTTTCTTAATTTATTCATGATTATATGATGAACAAAGTGTCACGTAATGTATTTAATATCATCCAGTATTATGTTAAAGTAATGAGAAGTGTAAGAATAGTAATGTGATGCTAAGGTCCTTTGAAATAAAACTCTTTCACTAAATCCAACATTTTTATCTTGGCTCTTTGCGATTTAAAAATGTACTTTTTATGTTTTTTATTCATTATTTTCTTTTTCTTTGTAACCACTTTTTCCTTATCTTTTAATCTCTCATTCTTTTCATTGCGTCTGCACACGTTGCAAACACATTGTACACGTTGCATATTACAACTCTATTGATATTTTAACGATGTTGATAAATTGATTATTATGTTTATTTAATTTCCCTTTTTCTTAAAAAAAGAATATCATAAAAATATTAATTATAACAAATATATTAAAAAGATTACTAAAATATCAGAATTCGATTTTCTTACACTTACGAAAATACGAAAATCATTAAAAAAAAGAAAATAAAAATGAATAAAGAAGCTACTTCTTCCTATTTAATCAGATTTCACTTTTTTTGTGATATGATAAAAATAATCCAAATATTATATGTATCAATATATATTAATAGAATATTTATCAGACTTTATTTTATTCAAATTTTCTATAGAATTTAAAGAATTTTTTTCACAGAAAATTTTTCAAAACGAAATATCACAGAAAGATGGAGTAAATAAGTTATTTGTAAAGTACTCTTAATATTTCAGATAAAATAATAATAGAAAAAGTAAAACGCAAAATAACATTGTATGACAGATGCATGATTAGATAAATTTTATATAAAATACTTATTATATATTTCTTCAGAAAATTTATTATCTATTATCAATCATATACTCTCCTGCTTTTTCGAGTTGCACTTCTATCGCTCGAAGGTTTGTAGAGATCGATACTGTAATTAATATTCGCAGGTAGTTATAATGGAAATATTTCATCGCGCGTATATAATGTTCGAAACTTCGTCTTATCTATCAGTAGGGAGATCAAAGAGGAAATTTAGCTGGCGAGAAAGGTGCTCGTATAATCATCGAAATCGCATTTATGCGCCATTTAATTAAGTACCGAATATAACGATTATGTGAAATGCACCAGGTTTGTTTTCACGTGTAATATAATTTCATGTTTATATATATGGAATTTCATATCGTAAAAGCAAATGGGCTAATGTCGTAGAAACAGAAGAAGGTTAACGATAATAAATATATATATTATTAGAACTCGATTTAATGTCATGTTTGGATTCATTTTAATCGGAAGAATCTCAACAATTCATTAATATCATCTTCATGAAAGTGAGAGGAAAGTTTAAAAAAAAAAAATGAAATTTTCTTTATCACACGATTACTTTTTTTCATTGGATGTTACAAGCATTAAAGATATATTAAAATTCACTAATCCTGTATTAATAGATTTGTTTGATCACAAATCGTATTAATTAAATAAAATAAATCAAAAGATTAATCCATGAGAAATTATTATTAGATATCTATTTGATAAATATTTAAAAATATTATTATTATTTTAATTTAATTATTATTTAAATTTATTATTAAATATTATAAATATGTTAAAATAACTTTTTAATTTTAATATTAAAAACCTAAAATTATCGAAATATATTAAATATATATAAAATTCATTGCACAGAAGTTTCACAAAATATATTTTAAAATTATCATCATTATTCTTCATTTTTTATTTCTTTCTTTTTCAAAATTTTTCACGTTTAAATTATCGTAATTTACAAATGGTAACATATAGAGTGAACTACGTGAACTATCTAACCATGTGACTACAATCACACAGTAGATAGACATATATATATCTACATATTGTTACGTTCCAAGATCGATGAGTGAATGGATGTTTTGTCTGTGACAATGCAGTCGAGATAATCTTAAGCCAAGCTAGGTCACCTTTGACCCATGATGATATAAACGACATTCAATACCTATTATTCAGATATGAGTCATAAGCGACTGGTTGGCCACTTTTTGTCAGCAATTCGAGGATTAATCATAAGAAATAATGACATTCTAAGAAGTTTATTGAGAACTATGAGTGTGCAGAATTTTTTCTCCAAGAATCTTTAAATCGCTATTTAACAGACGAGAGATTAAAAAGGGATGCTGGGAGCAGCTTGAGAAACTTTCAAAAGAATTTTTTTCGAAGAGTTTGATCTGAGAATTATTGGAGAGTTTGATTAAAGAATATTCGCACTTGTGAAAAAAAAAAAACTTAGAATAAAAGTTTTTTTATCAAATTTTTATTCTGAATCTCATTGTGTTTGAGATCACAATAATATATAGGAAGTGTCTTATTTGAATATTTGAATATATAATAATTTTTTTCGATGATCAAATAATTTAAAAATGGCCTTTTTAAAAAAACGCTACATCTATCCTGTTTCCTCTAGTTATTATATCTATTCTTTCTCTTTGTCCACTAGAATCAAACACAGAGATTCGAAGCTCGGACTAATAAGAGAAGAAGAAAGAATGAATTGTTAAAATTTGAGGGAATAGATTTTATTAAAATTTAATCAAACATTGTAATATGTAAAGAACAAATTCTTTATTCATGATCGAACGATACGTTTTTGTCGAATATCGAATAATTATCTATCTTAATTTTGAAAAGAAATTTTACAATAAAAAAAAATTAACAAATCGAACGAGTGGAAAATATATGATGGATATTTAATTCAGAATAAATTTAATACAGTGAATAATAGAAATACTCGATCGATATTGTAGGAAATAATTTATCATGTGAAAAGTCCAGATATAATAGATAGATGATTTATTGAAATAATTGTACAATTATGCATTCACTAAATGAATGTAAATTTAAAGAAAAATTCAGAAATACATAAATAAATTACAAATAAATGTATACTGTAACAAAATTATTCGAATATTGTATAATATCGTAATTATATTTCACTTTAATATCTTTTTGGCTTTTATGACAAATTATTTTATAACATATGTAATTTCATAATACGCGTATTATATCACGAAGTTCAGGTGTATATTATATCACGAGGAGATTAATGAAACGTCTTTCTTAAGTAAAATTGAGGTTTTACAGTAAAAGAATAAATCTTTTAAGAAATTTAAAAAGATGAAGAAAAAATAAAAATTAAAATAATAGAGTTATTATTTTAATTTAACATCGAAAAAGATACTAATTAAAATAACGTATATTTTTTTATTATTAATAGTTAATATTATTAATAAGTATTTATTTCAATTTTCAACGAATTTTTCAAATTTGCCGCCTTTACTTTGTACCAGATTATAAAAAATGATTACTTTTTCTTAATAAGTCAATAAAAAATACTTTGTTGATAAATTCTTATTCATTTTATTAATCGAATAAATCGTTTTCTATTAAAATATAAAAAAGACAATAAAAATCCGCGCACATTAAACAATTCAAAAAATCAAAATCTACAGTAAATTGCTGCATTTCGTGGTATAGAATTTTTTTTTATATACATACAGGCTACAACTAAAAAACTAATAACGAAAAATTATCAAAAATAACTTTTCTCTTGCTCTACGCTTTTCAATGCAACTCTATGCAAACGAATGTTTTTACTTAATTTTTATTTAGGAAAACTATCAAGATTTGTTTTTTATCTTTATTTCCAATGAATTTTGAATGAACGGTATAAATTAAAATCAATGGAAATTCGAAATAGAGGGGGAAAAACATTGATGAATTCGAACGAATGAACCTCTAAACCTCTTTGCATAATTCGCGTCTTAAAAAATGAAAAAAGAAAAAAAATAATAATAATAATCGTTGAATTACATAGAAATCGCGTAAATCGATCAAATTCGAACGTTAGATATTTCGCCGATTTTTTTCCTCTTCAAGGAGAATTCGTGGAACGAGCGAATGCGGTTCGTAAATGGGTCGAAAATCGAATCTGTCGTTTGCACGCGAGTTCATTTCAAGCGCATACCATAGTCGGATTGTCGTCATGGTATAGCCGATTTCGAAAATCTCATCGTGTGCTCGATTAAACGATAGCAAATCCTGCTTCGAAGGTGACGAGGAACGATGGCGGAGGGGGCATGAAAGAGCCATTAGAGGGGACAATGAGCGAGAAAGAATGGAGGGGAATGGGGGGAAAAAAAAGAAATATACGAAAAGGAAGGATGAGATGTTGCCGAGAGGAAGAAATAAGAGTAAGGAAAAATATATTATGCGCATAAAGCTGCGTGTCTCGAAAGAAGAAATGTCTTTTTGATGAATTTGATCTCCCTCTTTCTCTCGTCTTTGCGTTTCAACTTTTAATTTTAGATTACGATACATTTTTTATTTACAAACAGTTATAAAAATATTCATCAATATAAGTTACGAATATATATTTTTATATGATATTATTATATTATATATTATATTATTATATTATATGATAAATATACAATCAATGACAAGAATGCAGTAAAAAAAAATTTGTTTTTCTTTATATTTTTGAATATAATTGTTAATATTTTTCTTTTCAATTTCAATGCCTAATGCTCTTGTATTGAACAAGAATTTTTAAATTCTCAATTTGAACTTTGATTAACCTAACCTAAACCTATAAATTTTTCTTTTCATCGTTCAAGTCGAATAATACACGAATTTATGATAGCGCTTATGTTAAAATTCACGATGAATATATTCATAAAGTAAAGTTCAAGGAAAGTTTTTCGAATATCTCTAAAATCAGTAAGTCTGTGCAAGACAAAAAAACTTGTTCAGAATGATTTATAACATATTTCTTTAAACACACACTTCATTGAAATCATATTACACATTCAAATCACTATCCTATATTATCATATTACAATAATTTTTATTATAAATTCTTTCGTTTCCAATATTTATGATGTCACACACACACACACACACACACACACACACACGTTTTTTCCACTCAAAGAGTGAGTACG
>NW_006263480.1:33691-35413 GCF_000469605.1 Apis dorsata
GAGAAAACATTTAAGGATCGTGGATGGGACGAACGTTTCGCGTGGCCCCTACCCTGAAAAGAAAAGTCTGGAGGAAGACTAAACGGCCAAGTGTCCGAAGAATTAAGTGGAAAAAATAGGGGAATACTTGGTGTCCACCTGCACTTGGGGATAAACCGGTGAACGGAAGAAAAGTAACGGAGGAGAGATGGAAGTTCCTTCGCAAAACTTGGGGACCGGCAAACTTATCACAAGTCGGGGAACAAGTCTGATATGAACAAATGGACATGAGAGAGGGGGGGAGAAGGGGAGGGTTACTCTTTCCTCCGGAAACTTTTGATCGCGTTTCCGTTTGTTGTCTGTCTCATTGCTCACGAATGTTTATTTTCTTGCAACGAAGAGATGAGATTTTGTTTCAGGCAAAAAAAAAAAAAAAATTGGTTTTCAATTTGTTAATTACAATTATTGTGATCGGTGGTTGATGATTAAGACGATTGATCATATTCTGTTTTGAGAAAATATCGATTTTAGGATTTTTTCTTCAGAAGAAATAATTTATTTTAAAAAATATCAATTTATGTATGAATCGAATCATAGTTTTCATGCATATATTATTTATTTCTTATTTTGTTTCTTATTTTGTTTTACTTGTATAAACAAAAGGATCTTCTTTCTTTTCTTCGAAGTTTTAATCATCATTGCTAATTTTTAATAATTTTATTTGTGTGATGTCTTCTACTAGTTTTTCACGTGTCTCTGAATTATCATTGTCATACAGTATTTGCTTTTATATAATTCTGAAGAAGCTAATTCAAATGAGTCAATTTTAGTGAACTGAATGTTCGTAATAAAAATCCATCCTTTGAATAAATTTGTGTTATCAAGATCGTTGTTTTGAACATCTTCTTTATACAAGTTTTGTGTATAAAACAAGACACGAAAAGTAAAAAATTATTGCTGCATATTCCAATTATATAGTGTAATATTTTTGATTCAAAATGACTTATCAAACACATTGGAACATATAATAAGATACAATAAACTAGTTTAAAATCAATAATAATTTAAGTTCAAAGTTGAAGAGAATAATTAATTAATACATAAAATTATTGGCAATTCACGAAAATGCAAATAAATTCCTGTTATAGAGCAATTAACAAAAATTTAAATGGATATCCAACTGATGATTTAATGAACTCAAACTGACGAAATGTTTGAATAATTTAACGAGCAAGTATAATTATATATTCTAAAAATTCTAGATTCAAATTTTACATAATTAATTGCATAATAAATGAAATGAAAATTGATTCGCGTAAAATAATAGGTAAAGATAATCTCCCCACATCTCTTTCGATCGAATTTTTTAATAAACAAACGTTACCATTTTCTTCTTTAAAAGAAAAGTAAAAAAAAAAAAAAACAAATGGAATTAATCGACTCGAAATTGGAAAAATTGAAAAGATGCCCCGGTCGATGCCATTTTCATTTTTAATTTCCCCTCTAATTTCAACGGGATAATAGATTCCCTTAACCGAGGCACACACTTTAGAAAACGACGAGCTTTTGTAACAAGCTCCCTAGGAATAAAATATTGAAAAAGGAAGGGAAGAAGTCGTTTCAATTACGACTAATTGGCAAAACAAGAATTAATGAGTTTCGGGGGCAGATAAAGCAAATTTTTCAGGTTGATCTCTCGGTGCGGTGGCCGTGGGATAGTTGGATTCGGTGGAGGGAGGGGGG
>NW_006263480.1:35659-38226 GCF_000469605.1 Apis dorsata
GGTGGCGGATTCCATTAAAACTTTTCGCTTGGCTCGTACGAGAAGTGACACGTACTCTCGCATACTCGAGCAAAGTAATACATTTTAAAGAATTTCAGACAAGAAATTTACATTAGAAAAGTTTACCAAGGGGAATTAAATAAAGAGGGCATTTTCGAACGGGGTATTAGATGTAAAGACGCGTTAACGCGGCGTGGTTAAAAAGTTAAACCGTTATCGATTCAAAAATATGCCGTCGTGCAACGTCGCCTCGATTCGTGTAAACCGCTACAAAGGTTTCGTTCATGTCTCTCGTTAAAATTCTTCTTACACAATTATTGAACACTTCAGTATATCTTCTCAGTATGTGTAAGTGAGGTAAATAGAATGTTTATATGTATATAGTTTATTTTTATATTTAAATTATTTCGATATTTTAATCTTTATATCATAAAGAAAAATTGTATTCAGAATTATGCTTAAAAAATAATACATTCATTTATGTCAATTACGTATAAAATATACAATGAAAAATATTTGTTATTTGCATAAAAATTCGATATAATAACAAATCATAATATTAGATATCCTACATCATTTAATAATTAAACATTTTAATAAAGTAGCTTAAACATAAATAATATATTAATTATATATTATATTATATATTATATAATATATTAAATACCAATAATATTCTACTAATTTTTAATATAAGATAAAATTACATACAGAAAAAACTTGAACCAATAATATATCAATTATCAATAATATAATTTCTACTAATTTTTAATATAAGATAAAATTACACATAGAAGAAACTTTACTCCTATGTGTGAAATATACCATGTATTACGATGTGACAGTAATTTAATAATTAATAATTAATAATTAATAATTTAACAAAATTATTCGTTACGTTTTATTTTTTTAAAAATTATACTCACGTGAGAAATTTAACTCGCAATATGTGAAATAAGTCGTTGGAAGGGGAGTGTAAAGTAAATGGCGGCGGAGGATAACAAGCGTAGTTAGAACATGACCGAGCCACGAAGTCTTGTAATCCGAACGCAGACACCGTTTGTTTGATCTCGTCTTAGATTTTGCAAAGTCGACGGTTAAGCCGGTTCTCCGGTTGGTTCACACGTTTCCACGTTCAGCAAACACATCGATGCTTGTTGTCGGCAAGTCTGCTTTCTCTTCGTCGTTTCTCGCGTGGGATACGATTTTCTCGGATCGCATCCTCATCATTAACAGGCTTAACCCCCTTCTAATTTACGATTATTACCTTTAATTTATTTATAATTATTTGAGTGGATTAAATAAGCATGTTATGTACGAGACTTTTTTCGGAACTCGAAAGTTTTCTATTTTTACGAATTTGGAATTTGTGTAATTTATCAAAGAGGATTAAATGTATTGTGTGAAATAGCGATATTAATTAAAATCGGTTGTTTTGATATTTAATTTAAGATATGAATAAGGTAGATATTTTTTAAGTAATTATTTGAGTTAATTTGTTCAAACTAAAATTGTAATTAGATTATTTGTTCGTATAATAAAATATGTAGTTGAGTTTATAAGAAAAGAGTTTGTAAGAAAAACTTTGTTGTTAATGTAATAAGAGAGAATTATTAGAGAAATTTTTTGAACGAATTTAAGTAAAACGAAATAATTAAAAAAAATATCATTATTTTAAATAATATAGTAAAATATTACATTAAATATACGTATAATAAACGAGTTTGATTGTGATAAATTATGATTGAATTAAAAGTTAAACGATTTTGAAATATAAATTTTATTAAATTAAAAAAACTTACATGAATAATATCTATGTTTTAATTATTCAAATATATAGATGCTTTAAAATTTCTATAATAATCTAACTTTATATTCAATTCAATAGTTCTCTCTAATTAATGGATCTGATATTGGCATATCGATACTTCTTTTTTGTAAGATTCATTTGCACATTGCTCTAATTTATTATCATTTTTGTTTTTGTTTTCAAATGTATATTAAAATATTAAATTCTAACAATAAAATTACATCCCTAATTATGAACTTTTCAATATTAAATTACATTTCTTCAATTCAATTCAATTCGACCTTACCTCTCATTTCTAACATTAATCTTTCTTCTTTTCCATTTATAATATGAATAATAAACTCATCACGCTAAACTCATTTGAAATGAATTTGAATAAATTTCTCAAAATATAAATAATATTACCCTACGACAATCAATCGTTTACATTAAAAAAAATTCAAATAAAATCATTCTTACCATTCAACTCGTAAATAGTTAAAATACACGAAATCCTTTGACGAGAGATAAATCGTTTTATCATAATACGGTCACGCGTAATCTTTCCTGTTATTCTTCCCTATCTACGTTCCAAATCCTTTCGTGAGATGCGAGAATACGGAACGTTTTATCTTCTCGATACACTATTTGCTCATTCCAAAAATGCATCGGTTAACTGGACATTCCTGAGATAATTTCAAACAACATTTTCCTCTGCAAAAACTTTCGTTAAGGTTTTGTTAACGAGTTATCAAAAAAAAAAAAAAAAAAAAAAAAA
>NW_006263480.1:38494-42074 GCF_000469605.1 Apis dorsata
GTGTTGGCTACGTGCCGTCGACGAGTCCGATCAAACAAGTGCAAACAATATTCGTCGAAAAATACGTGTCAAACGTGTATTCTTTTCATCGAACCAAAAAGAAAAATTACATATAGAATCGCGTGTTATTTCTTATTATAACGATCAATGTTATTCGTGCGAATAAATCGTGTTCATTGTATTAAACAAGACAAAATTGTGACGTAAAAAGATATAATAGAAAAATACACCAAATCCATTGTCGAAATTTCCAACGACCGAGCGATGCTCACTCGCCTGTTTTATTACACTTCACGCGTTTCTTTTTTTTCCCTCCCCCTCCCTCGATTTTGAAAAGCTTTCGCGAGAGATGGCGCGCGATGTCACCGCCCCTAAAAAACGAGGAATCCCGGTGGATAAAAAAATTTTTTCGACGCGATATCAACGCCGAGGAATCTTGGACGTTGGGTGGCAACGTTCTCACGGGGCGCTCAACATTTTTAGCGTTTGTCTGTCGGGCGCAAAAATATCGCGATCCTCTCGACGAGTTCTGCTCGGCTTCAAAAAAAAAAAAACAAAAAAAAGAAATTCGAGCTCTCCTCTCTCCTTTCCCGTCCTTGTTTTTTCCTGCCCCATTCTTCTTTTTTTTCCACCCCCTCCCCATTCACCCGTTTCCCTTTCGCCGCGTCCACGGCGAGGAGGATTTTGACGGGGATTCTTGCCGATTCCAACCTCCGCTCCAGTTATCCCGATATTTCACACAACGTAGGAGGAGGCCTTCGAGCTTCTGACTACTGACTACGCGCGAAATGTAGAACAAATAGACCAGAATCGAGCGCGGAAAACGATAAATCCCTTCGTTGGACGTCGACAATTTTCCGAATCTAGGAACAGGAGGGAAGAAGTGGGGAGGAAAAAATTGGGAAACGCGGCTTGTCGCCTCCGGCCTTTTCTTTCCTTTTTTTATCTCCGTCTCGCGACACGAATAATAAATAGTATCGTGGAATAATGATCGTTTCGATAGGTGTACAAAGAATCTGGACAATATCGATGACAACTTTTTTTTTTGTCGACCGAAAGTTTCTTTTGTCCTTTCAATCCTCTCTCTCTCTCTCTCTCTCTCTCTCTCTTTCTCCGATTTGATAGATGGTTTGACGTATATGCTTTTTCGCACTTTGTTCACACTTTGTGAATCACTCGCCTTCGTCTGTGTCCGTGTTTCGCCTTCGGTAGAACGTGCAAGATAAAGATTTAATTGTTCTTTTCTTTCGCGAAATTCTTTTCTTTTTCTTTCTTCTTTCGTGCGAATTTTTCATTACACAAATAATAGTTTTTCTTCAGGAAAAAAAACTTTATGCGAGCTTTATTTTTCTTGGAAATATTTTATTGGAATGAGGATCTTTGCGCATTTGTGTAAAAAGTGTAATAAAGATGCATTGTGCAAGAAGACATAAAGTATCCAAGAGAATTATATGCATTTATTAATTTAATGATATTTAAGTTAAAATAGAAGAATATCTGTTTATAAAAAATTCAATTTGAGTAAACAATCTGCAGTTATTATCATCCTTCAATTTTTAGATTAAAAGATAAAAAGAGATGATATTATATATATATATATCTGTCAGATGATCTTAAAAATAATCTGATAATAAATGGATGATAAAAGATAAATAATTTCATTGAAACGGATCATCCTAGATTTACCAATATCTTTTGAACGCAATATTTAATATCAACAATATTAATTAAAGCATTAGAGAAAAGATTAGAAAATATTTAGTAACGCTATTCTTTGTATATATTATGTATCGTAATATTTGAATTCAATGTTGCGAATTTTCGATAGATTTATCGAAAAACAAAATTTATAAACAATTGGAAATTCGTTATTGACGATGAAATTTTCATAAACGGAAAAACGAATGATTTTTAAATATTGATAAAGCATATATATATATATATTCGCAATGCAATTCAAATTTGATCGAATTGGATGGACAGCTTCTCATTAAATTATTCTTGTAAGATTAATTGCTTGATTAATGTCGTTCAATCTATAACAAATTAATTAGAAGCGTTATTAATATGAATTGCATATTTTTTTTTAATGATGATGTGTTTAAATTGATCGAAACAATTGATTAAAACAATGTCAAAACAATTATAAAGCAACGAAAATATTCAAACTAATACAATTTCTACACTCTATATCTAAATATATAATAAAAAAACTATTTTCTAATAAATTAAAATTGCCTTAAGTACCTTCTTGAACATCAGATATTATATCGTTACATTTGCATATAATATTTGCATAATTCGCAAATACTTTTTCTTCTCAGCTTTGCCATAATATATCATTCAAGAAAATGCAAAATATTATATTTTGAGAATACAATAATTTCCTCCTATATTCTCCGGCTCTTAAATTCTTTCAATTATTTTCTAATCATTATTGAAAACTGAGATACGCGAAATTAATATTTTTCCTCATACTTGCACTAATTATTCTTTCGATACGCATTCTTTCCTTGAATCGTTCCGTTCTTTCGTTCATACAGCTTGTTAGAGATTGTCGCTTAGCGTCGATATCGATGGTTCTATCAAGCGCATGCCGCGTGTCGCATGTCTCGTGTCGCGTGTCACGTGTCGCATGTTGCACGTCCGATCGACATTACATCGAGCATCGCTCCTCGCGCCATTCCCATCGTCGTTGATCGCGCAAGTAAACATTTACAATTACGCGCTCAACACGGGCAAATATTATCCGTTTGACTTTCTTTGATTCGTCTCTCGAATCAGCTAAGATGTGTGTGTGTACGTGTAACACATATATTGGAAAGAAATATATAAATTCAATTTTTGAGATGCTGCGAATCGTTTGAAAATTATTATTATTATATTTAATTTATTATAAATTACTTTTTCTTATTACGTAGCGTTCTTGTTAAAAGAAATTGTTAAAAGAAATTCTTGTAAAAAGAAAAGAATACATGTCTCAATGACTCACTTTAAAAAGAAACGATATTTTATACTCCACGATTCTTAAAATAAAATAAATTACGATATTAATCGATGTTTCAAGGAAAAACAACATTGATTGATCAAATATAAAATCTCACTCACGTAAGAGTGCAACTTTGGACTGTATTTCTTTCAAAAAAACGAAAAGAAAATTTCCAATAATCGTCTTAGCAAGAAAAAAAAAAAAAAAAAGAAAGGAAAGAAAAATATCTTTGGATATCTCTATCTCTCTTACAAGCCAGAAAACTTGAGCGAGAAGCAAACGTGTCTCAGTCGGTAACGCTACACCGTCCGATCGATCGTCGAAATTACGCCGGTGGCTTCATTAGCTTCTTAGAATCGGAACCAGACCACGTACGAGATACTCTGAGTGAATTTAGTTGAACGCGATAGGGAATAAAATTTACGTAATGGACCCTATTTTCGTACTGCGGTTGCACGTGTTCGAAAGATGCATCGAGGAGAAGGAGGGGAAGGAAGAGGAGAGGGGAGAGGTCTCGCTAATACCCCCGTCGATGGTTTCACGATCGCGATCATTTGCCAAAAAATACTACAGAGAGGGGGGGGGGGGGAA
>NW_006263480.1:42263-51517 GCF_000469605.1 Apis dorsata
TGGGTCGGTGTATACCTCCATCGAGCTATGTGCCTTGGAAACCCGTGCACGTGTGTGCAGTACTCGTGACACGGTAACCACGTACAAGGGACTCGTGCAGGCTAAACGAATAACTTATGCGTTCTGAATAAGAGACCGACCCCGACCTGACGTTTTGCATTCCCTAGTTCGAGGAACGAAACGAAACGAATTGTACAGTAAGTGTATAGTAAGAACACTTTTATATAGCCTGTCAAATAATCGTTTCGAAATCGTCGACTATTTTTCCTAGAAATCTTTATTATCGTGCTCCTAATAGCAATAACACTAGTTCTTGGGAAAACGAAAACGATTCGATCGATCGTTCATCGTTCTTGAGGATTTTATTTATGGAAGGGAAAGTGTTACTTCTTTCTTTCTTTTTTATTTTTTTTACAAAGATAATCTTCTTATGGATGATTATTTTATCGTAATTTTGTATATCCATGTGTATTGTGTGAAATATTACAATTTATCGTAGGTGTCGCCATCTCGTTTCGTTTAATCCAAATTTAAATTGTTTATAGTCTAATAAATAAAACTGGAGAATGTATTGATATCTCGTACATGCAAATTATTTTTAAAAAAGTTAAAAAGTTGTGAACAAATACGTTTATCCAAATATATATAAATAAAATGATTATATTAATGTAATGAATTAAATTTTGAGATAATTTTTTTACACTTGATGCAAGATTTGTACCAGTTTATATTTAAGTACTTAAAATATTCCAAATTATTGATTATGCACTAATTGTGCTATATTGTGAAACAAAAGCATTTTGTGATTAAACTTATCTGTTGAATTTTTAAATGTATTTTAATGTATTTTTATAAGATACACAAATTATAAATTGAATCGAATCATTGTAACAAAATAACAAAGTCACTATTTTATCTCATATAAAATATATATGAATGAATAATAAGATTAAGATATCGAATTTATTTTATTATAAAAATATTCTTTTATTCACTTTTGCATATTTTATAACATTCTAAAATTCATTTATTTATATAAAACTTATCCCTATTTAAACTTTTATACACTAAGAAATTAACATTTAATTCTCTCAAATTCTTATAAAGCAAAAATGAAATCGTAATATTTTATGCCAATATTCTTTGAAATGAAAACGAATATTTTTCCCTTAATCATATTATCAATATTTAAGTATTTCTATAATAATTAATTAACCAATCTCTGCATTCCAATCAGAAAGTTATAAATGGCAATTGGGAACCGCAATTAACAGATTAAAGGATAGAATTTGAACTGTCGTAATCGAAAACGCCATTTTACCAATTAAAATATCGATAAAAATCGATTAACGTTAAGAATAAGAAACAAGAATATCGTTAACATCACTTTTAATTTCAGTGTAATCCAGGAATATTTGGATTAATCGAATTACTCCGATAAACTCTGAGTATACATTTGATAGACACTGATATCCTAGCTTTCAAGATATTGCGAATACCTAGTTCATTTATCTGATGTGATCATATATCGATCATGTACGTGCAAAGCCTCGAGGTACACGTAGAACCTTTGGTCGCTAAACATAGACATTTGCAGTTTAACCGATACTGCTTTGATACAGGTTCTTTAGTGATCACTAATGATATGATTTCTCTATTATTAGAACCCAAATTTGGCAAACCGTATCTGACCTTTCCACGAAAATCTTTTGATATACGCGCTTTTTTCCTCCTTTTCTTTCCATTATAAATTTATGTAATTTAAAAAAATTTAATCTCCAGTTAAATCCTTTCTGTGTGAAGTTTTTCGTTTAAAAAAATTAGGGATGAAATTCTCGAGTTACGATGATGTTAGAAATTTTAATTGCACGAGATAATCGTGGTTAATGAACTAAGAAAAAAAAAAATAAAATTGTTTTTATTAATTATCTAACAATAAGTAAGGTTCGATATGTTGATCTATGTTTACTATTCAATGGAAGAATTTGCATTTTCGAATCATATTCTTCGATTTGTATTTTTGTTACGAAAATATGGAATGAACGAAATTTTAACAGTATTTCAATATGAGTTAATCGTACTTTAATTTTTTACTATTTAAAGATAATTGGGCCAATTGTCGATCACTATTATAAACTGTTTTTATATAACTGAAAATATATTATTTTCTTAAATAAATAAAAAAACAATTTATCAAATATTAGGCAAATAAGAATATGTTATTATATTATTATAGAATTTTTTCATTTTTGTTTTCTAATAATATATAAATAAATTTTATATAGATAAAGAAAATTCCAAAACAGCAACTGACTCTTTTTTATAAACATACAGAAAATCTATTCATATGAAAGTGAAACTAATTTTTAACATATACTACATATTAGAATTAAAATATCCTTTAAAATAATGATTTCTTTTTCGATAAATAAATAATTCAATTCACATATTCATATCGATTATAGTATTAATTTAAAATTATATGATTCTTTTAAATTAAAAAACATATCACAACATCAATAGAAAATCTCAATTAAATATTACTTAAAAATTTTATATTACATCTGGATTTATAAATTGGACAGCTTCTATAATCCAAACTTTCGAATTTATCATCGAAACAGTTAGCATATTCGTCAATCATAAATTCCATTTCAATCTTCAGGCTGGAAAGTAATTCAAAGCAAATTTACTAGGACGTGGTAAGAAAAGAAATGGTTAGTATTTGCAAACGAGTAACGAGGCTAGCGCTAATTACAACATTACTCACGCTACATTAAGAACGAAAGAAATTGAGAAACTCTAACTGAAGAAGATGTTGCGATGATAAAAATTTTCAATTAAATTGTTTCGAATCATCCGACACGGAAAGAAACTCGGCATAAAATTAACGATCCTTTCTGCATTTTATTAATTTTTCTCGATCCGTTAAAATCATGAAATTATATATAAATAGATAAAAACTTATTGGAATTACGTCACGATGCATTAACATTTCTCGATGTTTACGTTTCCTCGAGCTAAGAGAAATTTCTGTTTCGTATTACAGGAGGAGTTGGATAACGATCTTAGCATAACGAGCTTTAACCCAGGATGAGCGGCCGCTTCGAGTAGAATAAAGGATGTAGCCGGTCATTGAGATAAGAAAGAGTAAAAGTTTTCTTTAAAAAAAAAAAAAAAGAATTGCATCTCTTTGTACATTATCATGTAAAAGAGGTTCAGTCATACGGAAAAGGATAGGAAAAATTGAATGAATGGATACAATTCATGGCACGACATTCCTTGGAAAGGAATTAAGATCGAAGGAGCACGTAGATAATTTTCTTAAGAAACTTTTTACTTTCTTCGAGTAATATGCAGTAAGTCGATATCGATAGAAAATTTTATCAAGGAATTATTATATATTAATTTTTACAAAATACAATTTTTATAAATATTCGCGTAATTTATTTTTTAGAGATATAATGGACCTATATTCTGAAATATAATTTTTATTATTCTTTGGTATGGATTTATTATTTATTTAAGTAGTCTTACCGATCCATTAGTGGCAAGACAAAGTACCTTTATCCTTTTTCTTTTTTTTCCCTTCCCTTTTCTTGCTTTCATTTCACTAGAAAAAAATGTATAAATTGTATTTAAATTTATAAATTTATTTGTAATTATATTTCAAAATTTTTGAATAAATTTTGAAAATTATAATTTCAAATTCTTTCATTCATTTAATGCACATTCGTAATATTTTTAATAGTTAAAATAAATATCGATAAAATATTGAATAATACAATTTATGATGGTTCCTGGAATATCATAATAAAATATTAACTGTCTTTCCGTAATTTCAGTGGTAATAAATAATTTTGAATTACTTATTAATCGATAGCAAAAGTTCAAGAAAACGTTTCAGTTTTTAAATAAATTAATAAAAGTAAATTTCGATTGTAAAGTAAATGCATATATATATATATATTTCTTAAAAATGAAACAAGCTATCAAAAAAAAATCAAAATAAGAATGAAAGCAATGATCCAAAATTGCATGCTTATTTTTCAACATAATTCTCTTTGATTAAATTTAATGAAGTAATATCATCATTCTTTTACAGAAATATTTCCACGCTCAATTTCGACTTTATTCAAAATTTTATCATCTCCTTTAATTAATTCTCTCCACGATACGAAATAAACATTCTTAAGATAAAACGGGAAAAATGAAAACCGAATTGAATTTTAATTTCAACAAATATAAAACAAAACGATCCTCTCAAAAGGAAATTATTCTTCTTATTTCGAAATTGTTAAATTTCCCTCAGAGAATCCCACTTCAAATTTCTTAACTTTAAATCAAACACTTGAAACGCATATGCCTCACGGATCCCGATTGAGAATCATTTCTATTCCAAGTAGTTCTATCTGGAAATTCGCCAGCCAAATCTGGTTAAAACTCGGTAGAAACTGGAATTGAAATTAAACCAATCATCTTCTTACCTGGACATTAAACGGATAAGATTTCCGGTCGAGTTCCATTGGTCGAGTTTCATTGGCGGAAGAATGCGATATTCTTGTCCGTCTGAATGCCCGAGTGAAGGAATTTCGGGGTTAGAAAGGAGAGGAAGAGAAAGAAGAAGAAGAAGAAGAAGAAGAAAGAGTTAGTAGAAAAGAAGAATATAGGTAGAACAGGCAGAGTGCCAATGGAGCGCCAAACCTCTCATTGATCGTGAATGTGCCTTCTCCTCATCTTTTCTCTTCTTTCTCATCCTCTCCCCTTTTGCCTTTCCATTCGCTTCGCCAAAGTTTCAAGCTTCCCCCTCCTCTCTCGTATTATATATATATATATATACAGGCAAGAACGGTTGGGCAACGTGCCAGCACACACTGATGTAATTAACACCCCTGCCTGACTCCGACTAACTCTCTCCATCTCTCCTTCCTCTTCCGCCCATACATCCCTCTCTTTTCATTTTCTCTCTGCATGTCTTGTTCCAGTTGGAGCGCTTTTATCCCTCGAGAGGAGAACTACCCCACCGTCGAGGGGTTTTTTCCCTCTCCTTCCTCCTCCTCCTCCTGTTCTATCCTCTCCCTCCCCTCTTCTTCTTTTTTTATTCCTCGCTGCGGTATTTACGAATCAAACCGATCTTTTCGGAGGAAAGGGGCTAATTTTTTGAAACGTTAAATTTTGATGCTCGATTTCTTCTTAATTTCGACGGTGATATTTTCTTCTTTTTTTACGAGAGAAATCATCAATTATATATATAGCGATTGTATAATTATTATTGTCAAAGTTTTGAAGTGTAGAAGAAAATTTATTTTTAAAATTTAGATTATTATAGAGAATATTTTTTTTTTAATAAGATGTTTTATATAAATGATCTTGATTGGTTGTTTATAATATTGATTTAAAATTAGAAGTTTTAACAAATAGAAATTTCTAAATTTTCAATATTATTCTTTTAGAAGATTTTGTTTTTAATTTTCGATAGGTTTATATTATAAATTTAATGAAATAACGTTTAAGTTTTTTTACCATTTGAATGTAATATTTCCTATTTCGCAGAGGAATAGAAAAGAGATACGAAATAATAATAACTTTTGATTGATTGAGATTCTCGTTAAATAAACAAAGGGCGAAAATAAAAATACTTTTAAAATTGTAAATAATTTTTTAAAACGAGTATCTTGTTCGATTATTTAAATACGACTTTAAGTGAAGGATTGTAGAAAATAAAACAGCAGAAGAATCGCGTCTTCAATCTTCCGAATCGAATCTCTCTGATGTACTTTTCTTTAATGAAGATTTCTTAAAAAACTACCTCCTTTTTTCAATGATGTAGACGAATTAAAATAAAATATAAAATATAAATTACAAAAGAATTATTTATACTTTCAAAAATATTTTCGATTCGAATTTATTAACACCAATCATAATTCAAATTTTCCTTTTTCTTCGTTTCACGATTATGACGAGAGAATTATTATTAAGTTATTATAATTAAGTTTGCATCGAAATGGAGACACAATGTTTCCAATGAAAACTTCAATCGACGTATTTAAGTGAACCAATTTTTATTCTATCGTATTAAATCAACAAAGAGATCGCGAGTCATATCAACGCACCGTATTATTTAAATAAATTGAACATTTCCATTAAACAGTGCGAAGAGAAAGAAAGACATTAAGAAACCAAAGTGAGCGGAGGAATATCTACAGAAAGTGGTATGATTATAGATCTCAAGGTGTTGATCTTTATGCAAGAAGAAACCATAAACCACTTCCTTAAAAAGATTTTTATAATAGTGATGCTATTAGAAGACGATATTGAGGCTAGAAATTATATAGGTTGGCCAAGGTTATTTTTATGAAAATAATTTTAAAATACTACATAATTTTAATATTTTAAAAAAATATTAATTTCATAGGTTTTTTTCTATCAAACCAAACAATACACATAAAATATTAACAAAATTAGAAAATGCAAATAAAATAAAATATATATATCCTTATGATCTATTCCCCACTTCTCACCGACAAACACCCCTGAGTTTTCCCTAATACTCTCAGAATTAATTATCCTGACTAACGACCTGCGGGCCACCGCCATTCCCCCATATTCCCCTCGATAGTCCCGCTCGATTCTTGTCAGTTTCGAAAAACTTGCTTGCCAATATAGATGCGCCGTGTCATTGTTCCCCTATATATATAACCTCCTACCATGTACACAGCTTCTGAAAAATGGAAGCAAAAGGGAAAAAAAGAAAGAAAAAAAAATGTCGGTTTTCGAATACCGAAGAGAACATTCTATATATTCTGACGAATATACGTGGCAACAATGTTCGTAGAATCGAAAGTTTTGCCAACAAAAGGAGCCCCTTGTAAAGTTTGCAAATATATATATATATATATGTATAGAAGAGCTTATTACAATACGAGTACAAGAAATACACGAGAAAAGATGAGACGTGGTCGACAATGAGGCCGGTAACAGTCTCGAGTCTTTCGATTCCCGGAGGCGTCTCTCATTTCTCAGGAGTAGAAGGACAGAGGTCGGAATCAGAGGTTGAGCGAGAGGGGATGGCGAGAGACACAGTGGAAAGGAACCTGGGGGCTAGTAACCACTAAACTAGGCGTTTAATAGCTCCCTTCGTCCAACCACGAACAATAGTGGTGGACGCCATCAGCTTTCCTACGGCCCCTTCAGGAATAATACCATTTCTCCTGGTCACCCGGTATATAGTCGCAGTTATAAATGTTCTTCTATCGATACCTTTTAGCAGGGTCGAGGGTTGTTCGATTTAACGCTTTATTCGATCCTTCACGACTTTTATTTACATCGGATGTGGATATAATATTGTAACGATTAATTTTGGTTTATCTTTTTAATTGTAACTCTTGTAATTCCTTTCGAAAATAGATTCGTTTTTCATTTTAATAATTCTGTATAACATCTATATTTAAATATAGATATAGAATTATAAATATAGATTAAAATCATATCAAAGTATTTGAAGATGTCACAAGTTACTTAAAAAATTATTATTCTTATCGGTTTCTTGAGTTTCTCCTTCGATAATTTGGAATAAATTATTTATTGTTGCCAATAAAAAGAAATTATATTACAAAAGTAAGAATATTAAAATTAAAATGTCAAAATTCTTCTTTCAAAAATTTATTCAAGCAAACCGGTTTTCCAAACTTAGCGATAACTTTTCTCGTTGTTATATAAGATAACAAGTACAAGTTTTTTATTCTTTCGAATCATCCTTTCCGCAAAGAAATCCGAAAAAGGAGAAAACTCACGAAAAAAAAAAAAAAAAAGAAAAAGAAAAAAGAAAAACCGTTAGCAAAATCTAATTTTCAAAAGCAGTAGCTATCATAAAAAGATGGTTGTTGAAAAAGTAACGAAGTAAAATTGAAGGGAGTTCGCGGGATCGCGAATAATTAAATGTTCCAACCGTGCTGTTTCCCGTTGCTGGCGATGAATTAGCGGCAAGCCCCGGGATCCTCGCGGAGGTAAAGGGCGTTTTATCCAAACTGAACTAAATGGAAGTAGTTTCCTGATTGTTTGCCTACTGGCAAACAGAAAAGGTCAGGAAGTAATGAAGCTAACGGGCTAAAAAAGGAAAAACACGCGTTGCACACGTCGTCCCCCCGGGGGCCTTAGGACGACGCGTTTCCTTTTTCCCACCCCTCCCCCCTGTCCACTTGGTGCCAGCCACTTTCGCTCCCGCCCCGGTTGAATAGAACGTGCAATTTAATTTAATTAAATCCCAGCCGACAAAAAGTTTCGCTCGAATTTAAGCGAGGCTTTTCACGCGGCGCTACGCGAAAATGGCGAAACTTATCGGCAATTGTTTGAAAAGAAAGGGAGAGAAAGAGAGAGAGAGAGAGAGAGAAGCTTCGATTGTTTGTAAGAATTTTAGAAAGTTCAAGTATGCAGGCATTGGTATCGGTTAAAAAATAACGATTATGTGTAAATTGTTCGAAAGATGATTGTACTTTGGGCCCAATAGAAGACAGAACTTCTTTTCCTTTTTTTAATTTAACCTCAAATCTCCGGAGAGATTTATTCGTTTTCGTTT
Organism: Apis dorsata; assembly: GCF_000469605.1. Classification (NCBI taxonomy): domain Eukaryota; kingdom Metazoa; phylum Arthropoda; class Insecta; order Hymenoptera; family Apidae; genus Apis; species Apis dorsata. Next base: position 50,839 of record NW_006263480.1, read on the forward strand.
ACAAGATTGATAAAATACAATAGGAAAATTTATTTGGAAAAGGAATTAAGAGTGTTATTTTAATGTCCATTGTTGAAGGAGGAAGGCGAGGTTAAAGATTCGAAAGACGATTGGTGTTGACTCTTAGTAACCTAAAAAATAGAAGACGTAAAACTTCTTTCCTTTTTTTAATCTAACCTCAAATCTGCGAATAGAGAATTCTATTAAAACATAAAGTTTCGATCGTTTCGTTTACAAGATTGATAAAATACGATAATTTGGTTGGAAAGAAAAAGTTGAAGGAGGAAGGCGAGGTTAAAGATTCGAAAAATGATTGGTATTGATTCTTAGTAGCCTAAAAAGTAGAAAAACTTAAAACTTCTTTTCTTTTTTTAATTTAATCTCAAATCTCCTGATAGAGAGTTCTATTAGAACATAAAGTTAATCGTTTCGTTTATAAGATTGATAAAATACGATAGGAAAATTTCTTTGGAAAGGGAATAAGATGTATTATTTTAATATAGTAGCCCAAAAAGTAGAAGACGTAGAACTTCTTTTTTTAATCTAACCTCAAATCTTCGGATAGAGAGTTCTATTAAAACATAAAGTTAATTGTTTATAAAATTGATAAAATACGATAGGAAAATTTCTTTGGAAAGGGAATTAAGATGTGTTTTTTAATATCCATATATTGAAGGGG
>NW_006263480.1:51526-52052 GCF_000469605.1 Apis dorsata
GAAGGTTAAAGATTCGAAAGACGATCGCTTAGCCCAAAAAATAGAAGATGTACTTTTTTTCTTTTTTTAATCTAACCTCAAATTTGCGGATAGAGAGTTCTATTAGAACGTAAAGTTGATCGTTTCGTTTATAAGATTGATAAAACGAAATATGAAAATTTCCTTGGAAAGTTGAAGGGGGAAGACAAGATTGAAGATTCGATAGACGATATTGACTCTTAGCCCAAAAAGTAGAAGACGTAGAACTTTTCTTCTTTTTTTAACCTAACCTCAAATCTGCGGATAGAGAGTTCTATTAAAACGTAAAATTGGTTTCGTAAGATTGATAAAATACGATAGGAAAATTTCTTTGGAAAGGGAATTAAGAGTGTTATTTTAATATGTAAAAAAGAAAGACGGGATTAAAAATTCGAAAGACGATGTTGACTCTTAGTAGTCCAAAAAGTAAAAAACATAAAATCTCTTTCCTTTTTTTAATCTAACCTCAAATCTTCGGATAGAGAGTTTTATCTAAAACGTAAAGTTA
>NW_006263480.1:52361-71382 GCF_000469605.1 Apis dorsata
AAAGGTTAAAGATTCGAAAGACGATCGCTTAGCCCAAAAAATAGAAGATGTAGAACTTTTTTCCTTTTTTTAATCTAACCTCAAATCTTCGGATAGAGAGTTTTATCTAAAACGTAAAGTTAATCGTTTCGTTTACAAAATTGATAGAAAAATTTCGTTGGAAAGGAAAAGTTGAAGAGGAAGGCGAGGAAAGATCGGTGTTGACTCTTAGTAACCTAAAAAGTAGAAGACGTAGAACTTCTTTCCTTTCTTTAATCTAACCTCAAATCTACGGATTTCTAGAGAGTTCTACTAGAACGTAAAGTTGATCGTTTCGTTTACAAGATTGATAAAACGATACGAAAATTTGGTTGGAAAGGTTGAAGGGGAGGTTAAAGGTGATCGCGGTGGAAACGCGTGTCCCCCATAAATCTGGGGGAAAATTCATTGGAGCCAGGGAGCGAGACTGTTCGACAAATTCAGGTGATTCGTACACTCGTGGAGGGAACACGTGCCAGGAGCCGGCTATTTCAATATTTCACGGTGAACACGCGTTACGTGGGGGAGAGGGATGGAAGTCGTCGAGGGAAACAAGAGAGATTCCTCGGCAAGTTCGGCCAGGGTGGCACAGTTAGTTAGATAGTTGGTATTTACTAGCTACGGATAGAGATACGTGTGTACATACGTATATCCAACTGGTGTTACTAGCCTTACCCGAGGCGCACAGTTTCCACAGATCTCGTGAACATTCGAGGCAGGGACGAGTACAACAAGATCCATCGCATCTTCGTTTCGTCGGTTTCCCTTCCACGATACACCACTTTGCATACAACACGGTAATTATTCAAATATCGCAAAACATTCTCGAATACGTTCGCCTCGGTATGTAGGATTTAATTCCACGGATGCGTGACGGTACTCGTGTATATTATCGGGCGAAATCTTGACTACATGATGTGGTGAAACTAAATTGCAAGATTTTTAACTACGTTTAAAAGTCGATGTATTATAAAGCGTAAGTGGTAAATGGTGTTTCTTTCTTTTTCTGGTGATTCATTGGAAGGAAGAGGGATATTTAAAGAAAAAGGAAACAGATAACTTTAGGAAATTTCATATGTTACGTGAAGTATGAGTTACAAAGTTGAAAAAGAAATTTTTTTTATAACTTGTAAATTAAAAAGACAAGTTTCGAAAGGGACAAGTTACGAAATTGCTTTAGAACGTTGATGAATAAGTTTTAATGATATATATATGTAAATGTGAGATACAATAATATAATTACGTAAATGAAAATTCTATCCTATGATAATAATGAGTATTGGATTTACAGTTTCAGATTTTATCTCTTTTTTTGTTTTCCTTCAAAAAAGTTTGAAATCTATTTTGTTATTTTTAATTTATTATTTAAGAAAGATAAATTTATTATTTTTATTTATATTGATTAATTTTAAGTATCTTATCACTATGTCGCAATTAAAAATATAATATAATTCAAATTATTCTTAAATTATAATTATCGTGCAATATTTTATCTTCTTTGTTCTATTGAGAATCGCAAAATAAAAAAAAATTTAATAAAACATTATTTACGACCAATGAGAAGATCGATTATATTCGTACTAATTGTATGGTACATTTGTCATTCAACCATTGTTAATATGAGCAATAACTCATGAAATCGTGAAAGCTACGACATTTGCAGTTATATGTGGTTTTCACATATCACTCATGTTTCAAATGCACGTGCATATATATATATATCATATTACAGCCACTATTAATATGTAGAAAATATATTCGTAGAATATCTTTGGAGAGTTGATTCTAAAGATAATAAAAAAAAAAAATTAAATATAAAAATTGGTATAGAAAAATTTCAAATATGTGCTATTTCATATTTGAAAATTATCTATTGATTAAAGCCTAATTTTATATTAACATTCATTAAGTAAAAATTATTAATAATAATAACAACAGGATAAGTAGTATAGATCTTAGCTTCAGTAGTATAGGTCAATCATAATGGACCAAGTAGTATAGATATATGATTAAATTCTTGAATCCTTTAAAATTAAAAAAAAAAAAAAATGTCAAAAAGTACTCGACACTGCAAAAACTTTTTGTAAGAGGTAAATGTATAAAAAATAAATATCCATAGAATTAAAAGTATTGATTTAATAATTTAATTACTTTACTTTACTTGAGCATTTATATTTCTCATACAAATTTTATTAAAATTGGCTTGCATGGGATAAATATATTTCTTTGAAAGATGACGAAATTTAATTTTTTTATTTATATTTCTAAAATTTTCAATATTTTCAAGTATGGATACATTTGTGGATCACTATATGCACTCATATATTTTTCATTCTACATTGATAATCTTCAAGGAGACGAAAGGAGGAAAAATAAATCCTCTTTGATGTTATGAAAGTAAAACTGATTTATCCATGAAGTATCCGTTTCATCCATTTAATCGAGAGATTTTTTTAAAAATAGAAAAAGAAAGAAACAAATTTTCATCCATATATCCTTTATCCAGATTAAATAAAAACTATTTGTACGGGCAATCTTTTGCCTAATCTCTCGTCTGCTTATATTTTTTCAAGGTGAAATGAAAATTTTAAAAGTTTTTCCCTTAAAACTCGGGTGGGAGGAGTACTTTGATAAAAATTGAAATATGAAAGATGTACTCGGTGAAATTCAATTATGCTACGAAGTTCAGCTGGCCAAAATCGATAAAGAAATGGTAAAAGAAAAATGTGAAAATCAATAATTATCTTTCGTTGTTAGCAAAGTGGAAGGAATAAAGTAAAACGAGACGAAGGGAGTTTGCGCAAAAGTAGGATAGAAAATGATGGTCGTGAACATTGGAAGAGACAAGGAAACGTTTATTTTGTAAATGTTTTTCAACTTTGAAAATATTAAAATTATTTGTCGGAGATAAATCGAAAGCTTTCGATAGACGCAATAATGTTCGTTGAAGCAAAATATTTTTAAGTAACATCATGACTTTAAAAAATATCGACGCATTATCCTTTACAAACACGATAATTGTTTTAAAATTGTAATGTATTAAGTTTTGAAAAGTTTTGAAAAGTTACAAGTATTTTATTTGGATAACTTTGGTATATAAAACAATTTATCCATCAATGAAATTTTTAGCACGAATATAACAAACATAAATCTATAAAATGTATTTTTTAAATTTTCATTGAAGGCTCAGATTGGCAAAAAATTATCAAAAAAATGACTTTTTTTACAACTAATTCCTGCAACTTTAAAAAAAAAGAACTAAAATTTCAACTTTTAAAAAATTATTCTCCTTCAAAGAAACGCCAACACCTTGTACCATTAACTCGTCTAAAATCTAAAAAATTTTGAAAAACTTTAGAAATTATATTTTTCTCCCGATCTCCCTTTGTGCGAGGATAATTTGAGGCTGAAATGAAAATACGCCATTGAATACGAGGTTGAAGCGAAACGAAACGAAAGAAAAGGAAACAAAGCATGGCGGATGAGATTCTTGAGAGACAACGATAGGTCCGGATGCATCCGGAGAAGGTAGACCTTCCGTGAAAGAGGGAGTGGAAAAGAAAAGAAAAGAAAAGAAAAGGAAAAAAAAAAGAATCTTACTTTTCGTGGATTTAAGCGGTTTCGCGACTCGCCACGTTGCTTCAACGTGAATCTAACCAGCTGCACTTTTCCCAACACCGGCCGAGTCGACTTGGATTTTTCTTTTGCAGTCCCGTAGACTGCTTTTACGGGCTACAAAATTCGCAACGGTAGACAGTTGCGAGAAGGATTCCCCTCTTTTGTCTCTTCCTCGTGGCGCAACGACGTTGAATTTCCGACAGGAAGCAGCCTTATGCTTCGTTACAGACATACCGCTACACGGAATTTTCCTCGACGAAATAATTTTAGATAAAAACGTTCGACGATGCGGGAAACGCATTGCTTTTACAGGATGTTCCATAATATGTGGAAAATATAGCTGGAAGCTGTTTGCTCAATGTGAAACGGGAGGGAAAAAAACTTTTGTGTAAACGTTTTTGTTTGATGCAGCCTTTTGTTTCCGAGTTATAGCTTATTTTTACTTATAATACAATATATTATACGTAATATTCCTCTTCGTGGGTATGATATTATTGTTTTGTAGACATAATTTGGAATATTAATGGTTATTGATATTGATCTTGAATGAGATATCTCGCAATCAAGTTTTCGTTATTATAATTTATGTATTAATGATACGAAAGAGGAATCGAAAATTATTAATGTGGTCTCCATTTCCAAAAATATTTAAAATTTTAAAAATTTAAAAATTTAAAAATTTAATTTAAAAAATTATTTTAAAAATTTAAATTTAAAAATTTTTGACAATATTTTTCCAATATAAATGATAATTCATTGATGTTTGGTTTGAAAGAATAAAATGGATGTGTTATATTTAACATCGGTTAAATCGAGAAACAAGAACTTTTTTTAAAGAATAAATTCCATTCGATGAAAAATTCTGATACACATATATTAATAATATTATGATACAAATATCATTGATTTTACAATTTTGAAAATTAATTTTAATTGGATTCGATCGAAAACTTTTGGTAAAATAAAACGAATTCTTATTTTAATATACTGAAATCACCATATTGCCATATTTCACGAGACATCCTATACACTGTATTTTTTTTGTATGGTTTATTTAATTTCGTTCCGCAATCGAGCTTAGCAACCGGAAAATCATCGGTGTCTCGTGAAATTTTCCGGATTCCCCGAGGGAATTTGTTTCTTTCATTCGACCAGCAGAGGGAAGCATTCTTACCTACAATGGATACTCGTGTGTGCTCGGACGGACTCGTGTATGTTCGGTTGACCGGCCCTTACGAATCTCTCGGGGAATCTCAAAGATCGTTTTGCTGACTGCGGTCTTCGCTGCTTTTTTCATGGCGAACCGCTCGTAAACCCGACCGATGCTTTTTTTTTTCTTCTCTTTTTTTCGGATCCGCAATTTCTTCTACTCGACTTTCAAACACGAATCATTCCATTGGACGAGCGTGGCATCGAACATTTCCTCCTCGACTCTTTGATCCCTCGGACCTCATCGGTCTCTTCGTTACATGTATAGCATCCTTTATACGCTTGATCCGTGTGCCCGACTTTCGTGCGGCGCACACGAGAATCGAAAGGAAAACGTTTTCGTGGATTTCGAACAACGTCGCTTATTTACTCGAACAAACTAGCTCGTAATCTCGAAAACAAGAGAGATATTTGAGGGATTTCGGAAAAGATGCACTATTTTTTTTTTTTAAAATCGAATTATGTCTACATCTAATAGGGATAATAATTTGTAATTAAGTATAATCATTAAATAAGTTGACTTGACTCATAAATTTTTTTACAGTAAATTTAATTACAATAAATATGCTGACATTTTTGGCAAAATTAATTAATTGATTTTTATTTAGACACAGAAACATAATTAATTAATTTTTATAATATTATGATAATTTTATAGATAGATTGATGATTGTAATATTAATGGAATTTGTTATTGAATAAACAATAATAAACAATGATAAAAATTATAATACGATTAGATTTCTGTAATAGGTATAATAAAATGGAACAAAAAATAAAAATTTTGTAATTGTTTTCTAATAATAAAAAAATTTGCAATTGATCTTTTAGATTAATTATATTTTTAAAATGCACTTTATCTTAATTTTTTATCTGAAATATTATTTTTAAATATTTTTTTCAATCTTGTGATTTTTATTTTTGTTATAATATCTTATATAGCAATAATATCTTTTATAACAAATTAGAGTATATTGTTTTATTTAAAGATGTACATGATTTCAACATTCTGAAATAAGTGTAATTTGATACAGTCTTTTTGCAACAAGACATAATAATATATTTGGAAATTTATTTGAACAATGCTGTTCAAACAACAATGATTCAATGTAGAAGTGGAAACAATTGTTTTAATAAAAAAAACATCATAATTGAGTTTATATTTAGAATTTATATATTTTCTTAATGATTTATTAATGATTAGTTAATAAAGAAAAGTAGTATTTATTTTAATAATATATTTAATTTAATATCTGCAGCTGCAAAAAAAATTGTGATTTATTGGATTTGAAGTTTTATCACTAACTCAATATACTTATTTAAAATTCTCTTGTAAACTTATCTTTACATGATATCTTTATTATTTTATTAATGTGTAGAAAAAATAAGCAAAATCACAATAAATTGTTATTTTAAATTTGATTTTTCCTTTGATTTTTTAGAATATATTTTTTAATGATTCGAAATCTTCTTGTCACTCATTTTTAAATGAATTTTCATATGAAATTTGATTTATTTTTAACCAATATAACGCTTTGCTATAGAATCTCATCTAACAGTGAATTTTATGTTATAATATTAAATGAAATCTGTTGATTTATTTTTTTGAACGTGATTTCAACTAGTACAAACGAAGTATAGAAACACTGTATTTCTGGTACTAGCGTGTACACAAAAAAGAAAAAAAAACTGTGGAATGTAGAAAATTTCTTCAACTAAAATTGGTATAAGAACTTAATTAAATGAACTTCTTTGTAAATAAATTTGTAAATGAAATGTCGACCAGCACAAGTTTTGTTATTGTATCTTTTAAAATTGTATCTATATATGGATATTAGCGTTTTATATGATATAAAACAGTGAATTACACGACGTTTTTCTTAGAATACAATCCATTGTATGATTTAAAAATACTTAAAAAATACAATTGTTAAATAAAGTAACATTTTTTTTCTAAAATATAGCAAATTATATGCTATTTATTATCAGTTGGTAAAAATAAAAAAAATTCTGACACATTTGCTATCGATATTCGATATGAGAATAAATATATAAACGGAGCAATCTGGTTTAATCTCAGACGAGTGGAAGGATACCAAAAAATAACGATACAATAAAGAAAATTTTCATTGCGTGAATTTCATCTTTATGAAAATAGTATCAATGCGTTGATGAGAGATTCTTTCGATTGAAAATGAGTTTAAACGCGATGTAAATCGAATATATATACATTTTCTATATAAATTGATTAATAATTAAAAACCAAGCCGATATTTTTGAAGTTAAAATTTCAATAAATAAGTTAAAAATTACAGTTGCTTTAATTATAAAATTCAACATTTAAACATTATCGTTCGAATTCTTTGTAACATTCAAGAGAAACTTCTTATTCCCTTTCTAATATTTTCGAAATAACTGTTAAAATAAAATGAGAAACAATCATCATACAACTTCTATCGATGAAGTTAAAAAATTATTATAGGAAAACTTTTACAACTCTCTCGGACGCATTCACAATATAATCGAAAAATTAAGTAATGGAAGGTAGGAAGTGTAATCAAGCAAGCGATGTAAGTGCGCGCGAAGATTAAAAGACGGATAGTTTTTACGAGGAAAGAAAGTTTGAAGGGACGTCAAGGCGACTCGTCGAGGTGGTGAAAATCGGGTTTCTTAACTGGTCGATGGGAGGGAAAAGTTAGCGTGTGCCTTGAGTAACGTTAACTTCGGTATCGGAAGCCCGTGATGCCCGTATGCGGCCTAACGAACCGTTCCAACGCTTATCGCCGTCAAACCAACTTTCTGAAACGAGCTGAACGAAATAGAAGAATAAAACGCGGGGACCAGGTAAATCGAGGCCGGTGTGTCGAAAGAGAAAAAGTTTTCAAGTTCTTTTCCCGCGTCGAAGAGTCATCGTGGCTCGTAATATTTCCAAATGTTTCGAATTTATGTTGGCAAATGTTCGTGAAATCGAACTATGATCTTTTTAACTTTGGAGAAGTTTAAGATCGGGAGAGATCTGAAAGTTGACAATTTTTTTCTAGTACATCGATTTTATTTGTGAACAGGGAAAAGACATGGCGTGGATGGATCAATGTAAGATGGATTAATTATATATAAATTATATTTTATAGGGAAACTGTAAGAAACGTTTGCTTAGGAAATGCTTTGGAAATTCTTCCAAGTTTAATTCTTCGAGTTAATTGTATTTAAGGAGTTACATTTAAGGAGGAATTTGTGTAGTTTAAATTTAAAAGTTAATTTTGAAATGTTAATCGAAACATTTGAAAGTCAAATAATAGAAGTTAAAAATAGTATTTTCAGGCAAGAATTAAAATTTTAATTTAAATTTTGATTTTTCGATTTTTCAAATCCAAGTTTATACGCAATTATCTTTTTAATTTTCAAAAAACTAAATTTTTATTAAATGTTTTACTTTTTTCTCGTGTTAAAAGGCATCTTTATACAATAAATATATTATATTGAATAATAAGACAATTATTCAAAAAAAAAGAAATTATCGAAGAGAAAATATTTTAAAATGAAAATCATATTGGAATTTTTTCGAGAAAAATTAAATAAAGAATGAAATTCGTTTTTCTTGCCAATCGATCGAGTTTACGATCCTTTTCTTCTTCTCCAGAGGTTGCTTGTTAATCGAGCGAATCATTCGGAAGAGGAAGGTTATACGTTTAATTACTACCGTTTCTACGTGTAGTTTCCGCGAAAATTGATTTATCCCCTCTCGCCGATGTATTCTGGATTTTACTCAGTCAATTCTCCGAACAATGAGCTGTAATAGTCATTTAAGATCGAGGGAATCGAATTTTAGTTCCCTTCGTGTAAAATTCTCAATTCCTATAGTGGTGTCAGAACTCGATCGAATTTCGCCGTTGGCATTGGTATTTTTCAAGATTGAAACTTGGAAACTGAATTTTGATCGTCGATCGATTCAATAATAATAAAATATAATATAAAAGTGTGCCATTTTTATTCGAATAGGATATTTATATCGTTATTATTTATTTTTTATATGATAAATTGTAATAATGGTTATTTTTTGTAAATAAACTACTAGATGATTTATTATTTAAGTTTAAAAAATCAAAATGAAAATGTTATCGATAAATAATTATCTTTGTAAATCTTAATAATTAGAAAATGTTGTAATCGCTTATATTATTTGTAATAAATCGTATAATAAATAATAAATATTTAATTAAAATCAATGATAAATCTTTCTTTTGATATAGATTTGGAAAAATGTTCAATTTTTGATTGTCGTGTAAAACAAACAATATGAAATTATTAAAATTTACTATATATAATATAATTTAATATAAATAAATTATTATAATTTATTATTACTAATAGAACTTGATTATTTATTATAATAATTATTATTTTTATCTTTATTTTAAAATTTTTTATATTAAATCAAATTTAATAATTTAATATATCAAATAATATAATTTAATATTAATATATTTTTAATTAGATTAATGAAAATTTAAATCAAATAAAATAATATTTCGCGCGATTTTTTGATTTGTAGAATTGATTATGATCTCAGCCAATCAGGAAGTTGTTAGGCGATTTGTTGCGCGAGACGTCATTCTCCTGTGGAACATCATCGCGAAAGAACGTGTAATCAATTTTAGTGATTCAGTGAACAATTTTATTCATAAATTATTAGCGAATTTATAAATTGCTATCAATTTCGTTTATTTAATAATCCATTTATTATTATAGTGACGAAATCAATTAGTTTAGAATTTTTTTTGTATTTTTTATAATCAATCATATATTTGATTGATTATAAGTTGAGGTTATTGATAGTTCGTTTTTTATTAAATATAATATAGATTCGAATTCACTTATTATTTCATCTTAATATAGTTTTTTTATACATTTATTTTACGGTTTTGACTTTCATTTATTACGTGTATATTGTTATTCGATTGAGAAAAAAAAAAGAAGAAAAAATAATTTATATCATATATCATGACGATTGATGACTGTTCTACAAGACTGGTAATGTTTTATTTTTTTTTTAACAAAAATAAATTTATTTAAATAATAGGTTTTATAATTTTTAAATCTATATTGTAAATGAATGTACAAAATCAATTTTATTTTATCAAATTAAATCATCGTAATTATATCGTATTGTAATATCGAATAATACGTATCACATATTACGTTTCTAAATGTCTTTATCTGTAATGTTTATTTCTTAGATTCTTTCTCGTTCAATGCTGAAGGCTGAGTTTTTCTTCAAGCTTTTCCAAGAAATTTATTATATTAGAGTTTGTTTTCGTATTACGCTCGACACGTTTCGACGTGTTGACGAGCATTTCTTCTCCCTAATTCGAGATTCGATAATTGAAATTGTGATGTGACGCATCATTCTGCTATCGATATTCATAGTTAGATTAGTTTCATTTTTTGAGATGATTTGTTTGCTGCGTAGTATGTAAATATATATTTCTTTTCATAGTTATATGTTATTTATCATATTTTTTATTATTATTTATCATATTATTATTATTTATTACATTATTATTTATCATATTATTTATTAATTATTATATTATTATTCAATCAATACGTGTTTATTATTATAATTAACGATTCTTCAAGGATTAAATAATTTCTCTTTATTCATTTATTTGATTATTCCAAGTAGTTCATATTTTGATTTTTTAAGATAAAATTTATGCTCGATCATTGTTTTATTTTAATATAATTGATTAATTTTTATATTTTATGTGTTTATTTAAAAATTTTTTTTTTTGAACAGTATATTTGATTGGTGCAACTTCAAAAGTTTGGAAAAGTTTCAATATGGACATATTTTTTTAAGGAGAAATTTGATGTATGTATTTATTTTGTTTTTATTTGATCATTTTTATGATATACTTTATTATTTCAAAGTATATTTACTTTTATAATAAATATTTATTATAAATTAGTATTTTTATTTAAATATAAAAGTAAATATAAAAGTAAAATCATTTAAAAATGTATATTTTATTTTCTCATACATAAAATTATTTTATTCATAAAAAATTGATAATTTGCTATACTAAGCAAGGATTAAAATAAGAATTTAGCTAATAAATAGGTAGAAATAATAAAGAATTGTAGATTTAGATGATAAATTATTTTAAATTAACATATCTTTTATCTAATCTTGGATAAAAGATATTAAGTTATATTTAGAATATTGTTAGGATATTTTTAAATTTAAAGGATTCTGAGTTCAAGGATTCATGAGATTTTTCTAGAAAACGTTTTAAAATTTAAGTAATTAGTTCATAGAATTACTATTATAAAAATACTAGGAGTATTTAAAATAGAATATATTTATAATATTTATAATAGTTATATTTAGAATATTGTAAGATATTTTTAAGTTTAAAGGATTCTGAATTCAAGGATTCATGAGATTTTTCTAGAAAAATCTTTTTAGAATTTAAATAAATAGTTCATAAAATTATTATTATAAAAATACTAGGAATATTTAAAATAGAATATATTTATAATGCATGCATAATAAACATTAATATAATAATAATCAATAATGATAGCAGTGATAATATGATAGTGTAGTAATATGATAGTAGTATCAATAGAATAAATATAACTCTTTGTATATCATATATTTAGTTTTCTTTATTTTAAATTTTGTATTTATTCATATTTTATATTTTCATGGCAATGAATGTATGTAATATTGATACATAGGTTGAGTAACATCTATAAGCAGGTGTAGGACAATCTTTTCTGAAAAAATAAAAAAAAAAATAGAATAAAATTTTTTTATTAGAAATGTTTCACTTTTTTGAATAAATTGAGTTTAAAAATTTTTTGATTACAAGTAAAATTAACTAATTTTCAATTATATTCTTACTTTTGAGGTTATATTAGTTTTTTTTTGTTTATACCATATACAACTTATTTTAATTTTGATCAAAGCTTATTTTATATTTTAATTTCGCATTCGATAGATCCAAAGGAGAAGGTTTAGATTTAATTTCAAATCAAAATTCACAAAATAGCTTTTTCATTCTTTATATATATTTTAAAGCACTATTTTTTGTTTTTATATTTATAAAAACAGGAGATGAATTCATTGCAATTTCGTTAATATCTCGATTGAAAAAAAGAAATAAGAAATACAAAGAAATGTTTATTTCAACAAAAATTTCGAAAGTTTTAATTTAAAAATTAAAAAACATTAAAAAACATTAACATTAAAAAATTCATTAAACGTTCAAATACCCTACTTATCCTGAAAGTCTAATTCGAATCAATGAAATTGTTTAAAGTTTAAGGAAGTGACGTAGGCGAACGTTTCCGAGTTTCATTTTTTTGACCACGTACATGCTAAATTTTGCTCGAATCGAAATGATTTATCGTGGAGATCGTGTTGAAAGATCCGATCCGCGTGGCTCGTTGTGTGAAACAAAATGAAGGGAAAAAAAAAAAGGGTCGCGCATACGTGAACCAGAGGCGAAAAAAAAGAGGGGGAGAGGGAGGGAACGAGGATTCGCAATGAAAATTTTCAACGGCAAAATTCTACCGCCGATTTGAATCGAAAAACAAGCGTGACGTGCACCCTTTGTTCACGACTGTTGTCCAAAACAAAACGGTAGGAAAGTCTCCACGATTTATCGCTTCGATGCGTGTATTTTATTCCCGCGCGAGGCATAAAAATATAGGAAAATTGTGTTTCACTGGATTGCGTGTTTAAAATATACGCGGTTTCACATATACAGTCGGTCGCAAAAGCCTTCTTATGCGAGTCAAAGTAACAAATTGTGTTGTCAAAATCAATTATTGGAAATTCTGTTTTTTGGCATAATTTATTATGAAGAATAATGAATTACATAGAGTGTTAATATATTTGTGAATCATTTTTGATCGATTCTAAAAAATAAAAATACAAAAAATGGTTTACAAAAATATCGGTTGAAGGTTATTCATTAAACTATAAGAATTGGATAAAGCGAGACGATTTTTATCCCTATCTCGCTTCATCTAATGCAAATTGATTTAACATGTTATACATAATTTAATAAGTAAACTTTAATCGATATTTTAATATATCTATTTTATATATTTATATAGTAGATCGAGCATTGGCGTAATATACGAGATATTCTGAGAAAAATTTATATTTATAAGTCAATATTTAAAATAGAAACATCTTTATATGTTCTCTAGTTTAGAATTATTTTTATTTTAAATTATTTATTACGATACGTTATATATATAATATGCTATGATTAGATAGGTTAAACTAGATTAGGATAAGTAACTTAAAACAATAAAATTATAATTTCTGTTACTTGGAATCATATTGTATAATTGTTTTCATTAAAATCAGAATCTTTGAGTTAGATGGATTTTTTTGATACTATATAAATATTTTTCTGACTGACTGTATCTATATACTGCATATACATGTAGAATTTGAAGTAATATTGAACACACATTATAGAATTTTAAATAAAAATATTATTTTTTTCATGTTTGTACATAAAACATAAAAAAACCAAAATATGGAATACGTGCAATATTCTATTTTTCTATTTTTTCAAAAACCACAAAAAAATTGTATTAGTAATTATTATGGCTGGTACAAATTTCTTTGTACTATTTGTGAAGTTAATTACAAGTGATTCTAAAAAAACGAATAATATTTCAAATTAAAATTCTATGTATTTAATTTTATATATGTGGATATATTTCTTTCGATTTCGATTATTCGATAATATATATATACATTTCAGAGGTATTTTTATTTTATCGCGATAGTAATTCAATCTTCATGTTATTCATTGCGCCATATAGACATATTCCATTAATTTTATCAACGATTTAATGATTATTGCATTGATTATCGTAACTTGTTACGCTATGATAAATTCAAAAATTATTAAACATGCATTATTTTTGTCAAGTTATTTATTTGTTTGTTCTATTTAAATCTTTCGTGAACGTAATTATTCGAATAATAAAGCGTTTCTATACTTCATTATACTCTGTTTTATATTTTATTCATCGATAAAGAATCTCATTTTCCTCGAATTTAGAAACTCATTTGATAATAATAAAAATAAATCTTTTTAAGCTCATCTCGGAATTCTTTTTCAAACGTATCGAATTTTTTTCACATATCAATGTTATTTATAATGCTATAAAGCATTTCAAGGATAATAAATAAGTTTAAATTGGAAGAATAAATAATTCAATGAGAAGAATAATTAGCTTATTTTGTACGTTTCATTATTTATAAAATTTTTATTTTATACTTTATTTATTTTGTTACAATCGTTCGTTTAAATGAGATGTTCGTTTAAAAAGGTAATCAGCAAAAATGAAAATTGCTTCAAAGGAATTTAAAAATTAAATTTTGTCCCGAATAAATTCAAATTGTTTACAGATTAAAATGAAAATATTTTGAAGAAAAATTCGCGTAAAATTTTGAAAAATCTGAATTTATACGTTGATTGTTATTTATCTTTCGTAATATTTAAAATAAATTTGATAATGTTTGCAGAATTCGCGAAATTTTGTTTGATTATACATTATAGAGATATATTGTTATAAGATACAAAGTTATAAATTATATTCAAACGTGTAAAGAATGGAACAAATAATGTTTTATTATAAAAGATGCGGTTGGTTCGGTAGAAACATCACATAATGAGTTTCACATCGTAATAATTGTTTTTCCCCGAATAATATTGCCTTGTACAATAATAATGAATTTCATAATCGAGAATTAATATTAATCATCTCCAAATCTGAAAATCGTACAGGCAAATTGCCAAATATTACATGTATCCACGTTATAATTATATTATTATAAAATCAAAAATTAAGGAATTGGTGATAATTAACACGTTCTTTGCTTATTGCTACCATTTCATCGACATAGACTGAAATTTATTTTCAAATTAAATTTCTATCATCGATAAATAAAACGTATTATTCACTTTATCTTCAATATGTGTTATTTATGTTTTTAACATTTAAACTTAATATTATAAATTAAAATTTGAAAATAAGA
This sequence comes from Apis dorsata, assembly GCF_000469605.1. Classification (NCBI taxonomy): domain Eukaryota; kingdom Metazoa; phylum Arthropoda; class Insecta; order Hymenoptera; family Apidae; genus Apis; species Apis dorsata. Next base: position 67,288 of record NW_006263480.1, read on the forward strand.
GTTAAATATTTTTTTACAATTACAAGCATTAATATTTTAACAAATTCTGCGAACATTATCCAATTTATTTCAAATTTTAAATATCGCGATATTTTAATTATCGCGTATTGCATAATTTTAATGCAATTATCGTGAAAATCTGACATACACGATGCATAAATATCTTTTCCTTTTTTTTAATATTTTAATAACGTATTTAATATAAACATCCTTTGTACATCGCAAATTACGAATAAATACATTTTAGTCAATTCCAAGTCGATGCCAATTTATGGTATAATCAATTTTAATCGAGGCGATCGGACAATTTTCATTTCAATTTCCATCTTCAAATTTTGTGCGATGTGACGGTGGACAATGCGAATTCGTGTAACAAAGGATAATTTTATCATGGAAAATAAATCGTGCTTACATTTTGATGTTCGATGTTTAAACGGATTACGCGCGAAACAAATAAATTACTCCCCTTTGAATCAACGGATGGAAAATGGAATCAAAATATTCAAAGGATATTTAATCTTCCACATCCAATATCGATCTTTCGTGGGATATCGTGTAACAGGAGGGGTTAATGATAATCACAGTCCAATATGTAGAAAACGAAGAACTTCTTTTTATTATACGTTCGTTGTGTCGCAAGACTTCGTGATGCAGATTCGTGATGTCTCCATTTTACAAATCACAAGTCATCCATTCGATTTTTCATTCTCTCTCATACATGCATATATACCTCTCTCTCTCTCTCTTTTTCCTTCTCATTCTCGCATAAATAAACATAAATTCACGCACGCGATATTTCTTCTCTCTCTCTCTCTCTCTCTCTTTTTTTTTCTTTATCATTATTCGATGCGCTCTCTGTACAATCGAAAGGGGGAATAAACGGATTTTTATTCGAATATCTTTCTCGTTGAAATTTTTTATGAAAGTTCCCGTCGATTTGGATCGCTCGTGAAACAGCTCGCGGGAAAGAAGATCGAAAGGATTTTCGTTTCACCGGTATTAAATTTACAAAAGATGAGTTGTCGTGTTTCGTATTCGTGGCAGTGATTGCGATCGATTGGAACGAGAGCAGTGTCGAACGAAATCTCTCGTCGCTTAAATTTTTACATTTATCTATCTATCTAAGTTGAAAGGGGAATTGAGTCTCCTCTTCTCGGTTGCTTAATCAATTAATCTCGATATTCCCGAATTTTTCAAACATTTTTACAATGGACGTATAATTGGTATAATACTTAAGGTCCCAAGTCGTTTCGATTCCAGCAAATTAATTTGATTGAAAAATCTTGGATCAAGATGTAATTCAATTTTTCTTCTTCGAAAAGATCGAAAATAAGGTAATTTTTTAAAAATTAATGTTCTTTCGTAATGAAATTTTGCAACGAAAATGTATTTAAACAATGACTCAAACGGGAATTCTTCCATATTTTTCTATAATTTTTCTATAATCTAGTATTTTGTAAATTTCATAAATTTTATAGATTTTTATAAATTTTTGAAATTTAATTTATTTCAGATTAGAGTACGCTAATTGTAAGCTCAATATTAAAATCTTTTATTAAATGTTTTTTTATTATTCTATTATTCTTAAAAAATTTAAATAAACGTAAAAAAAGTGTTATTAAAAATAACTTTTGCATAAATATCATTTTTATTATTCTACTCGGGACCTTAAGGATTAACGATTTCGTTTTACATAAAATACATACCATCGTAGTTTCTTTTTCGTTTTGCCACGAAATATTTTCGATCTCTTTCTCTCTCGAAGCGATTTTTCGATTTCCGTCGACACTTTCTTTTTTTTATTTCTACCGATTTTAAGTGCGATATGTATCAACGGATAGTTAACTTATAATAGTTATCTTAATAACTTATTTATAATATATATATATCTATATTTATAATACTTTTTCGTTCAAATTTTATCGTTTTTATCAAGCTACGTATATGTGTACACACCCGTTATACGAACGTGTACACGATAATATGTATATGTATATATATATATATATATATATATAAATATGTATACGGTTGACAATAGGGTGGAACGAAAAATTCGAAATTTCATGATTGTTTTCTAATAATCAAAAAATCAGTGAAAATAACTATGATATGATAATAAATAAAATAATAATGGAAGAGAATATTTAAGAATTTTTATAATTTATTATTTGTCGCAGATTTGACGTTTCTCTTTTTCAAACATACTTTTGAATTTTGTTATTATGAATAAAAAAATTTTTTTTTAGTAATAGATTTTTATTTTATTCCGAAATTTATTTTAAAATTACTCTCGATAAGAGATATTTTTTTCTCACAAATAATTTATCGTAAATTATCGAAAGAGAAATTCTTAATACTTTCCAGCTTAATCAAAACTCAAAGTTAAATATTGTGGAGGATTATCCATTTAAAAATCAGTAATAGCATAAAAAAAAAATTATATATCTATTTCGTTTCACCCTAGAGTGCAATCTTTAGTCGATCTCTTTTACTGTTCCATCGAGGATATTTTTCCGCGTTTCTATAAATTTATCGAGTATAATTAATTAGATAAATCTGAGAGACGAAAACGCCGACCGAATTAATTCGATTATCCACCCTGACCGTTGTCAAATATCAATGAGTTTCTTTTAAATATTCTATACGCTCGATTCGGTCGGCTCTCTCTCTCTCGTTATGCACTTTCACAGTATACTTTTCTAGGACTGTCGATAGACATGTTAACAAAATAGGAGTTTTCTTTTGGATCGGGTACGAGCTGACGTTTCATTTTGAACTATAATGCGAAATTATACATTTAAATATAGGAAAGGTCGAGCGAACGTTATTTTTAAATGATCTAAATTTCTCATGTTATCTTGGATTTTATTTATAGGAACTACCGACAAGTATTTTTCGTTGAAAAAACACAATTTCATAGAATTCATTCTTGGTTTAATTTTAAAAATGAATTGTTCGATAATAATGATAAAATTTTTCTTTTTTGTCGCATTAATTCTAACAGTCGCATTTTTTCTGCTGATTAAAATGCACGAATTTATTTAACAATATGTATTATAATAAATTTTTATAATAAATATATGATTTGTGATACGTATACTCGAATGATTATCTCGTCAAATAATAATAATATTTCTTCGATCGAATTTTGCTTATTTTGAGGATAAGAATCTCTGATATCGCAAGAAAAAATAAAAAAAAAAAGTAATAAATCTAATCAAACATAAATTTTAAAAATTCGAAATCTCTTTCTTCAAGAGTTTATTTTATCGAGAAATAAAATCGGTCAAAGGGATGGAAAACAGATAAAATTCTGGCTTTAATTTACTTTCTTTAACATATACAATAGTTATATTAGCGTTAATATATTCGTGGAATACACTTTGAAGAATCGATTCCATAAAACTTGGTGTACAAAAGTGGTTGTGGCTCATTTATTAAGTTATAAACAGTTTAAGTTTGCATTGGATAAACCGTTGCGAGAATAGAATGTGACGGCAGCGTAACGAAGACAAAGCAGTCTTCTCACTTCTCTTTCCATCTCGTTTAACGCAAACTTCAATTATTTATAACTTAATAAATAAGCCCCAACCGACATTTTTATGTACCAACTTTTATATTTCAATACCTGGAATCAACGCTCCAAATATATATACATACATATATATACATTCCACGTAAAAATTAGAACATGAACTTATACAATAATAAACTTTTCTAATTAAAGAATCGTCAAAACTCATCATCGTTACATACGAAAATTTTAATAAAATTTAAATAAAATTTTACAAAGATCAGAGAGATTAGAACAAGAATTCCAAGCATTCGAAAGACGCACAATTTGCAAATATTGATTCGTTCACCGGTAAATAATTACATCCCCCCCTCTCCCCTCCCTTCTCCTCCCCTCCCTTCTCCTCCCCTCCCTCGTGCGGAATTGCGACACGAGTTATCCGCGCGACCGGGCAAAGAGGCGCATTATTTAACGAGCAAATGGTTCCGCACGAGTTGGCCAATTAATTTTCGAGCTCTCTCTCTCTCTCTCTCTCTCTCTCTCTCTCGTTGGAGGAGAATTTGAAAAATGCAATTTCT
>NW_006263480.1:71579-81805 GCF_000469605.1 Apis dorsata
AGGGGGCTAAGCTGCCGTAAAAAATCGTCCATTTCAGAATATGCATTTCCCTGGTGAAGCATCCAGCCCCGACGTCGCACCTGCGGATGCATCTTATAGGAGCAATTTAATCAGATCCTTCTGATCCTTAACCCAGCTGCGCTCGGCGCCTGGCTTGCCAATTCGAGGAAGAAAGTACGAGCTATTGGATGGTATTTGGAAGCAGGAAGGTGTATATAAGAAAGCACAACAGCTGGTCTCCACGAGCGAACTTGTTTCTTCTTCTGAGAACTGAGCGACTCTGTCATTGAAAATTTTTGTTATAACGCACTTTCCAACACGAAACGAATGAGAATAATTGTTTCGAAAGTGTTACATATCAGGTTCTGAGTTTTGGAATATGATTTTTTTTTTTGCGATCGTTAATCGTTCTTGATTTTTTTCGAGAATAATCGTGAAAGGTAGAGCTTAATGGAGGGGAGGTTCTGAGAAATAATTCTTTCGAATTGTTATATAAATATTGTTTTTTTTATAACGCGCTTTCCAACACTGAGAATAATTTTCGAAATTGTTATACATCAGTACATTTCTGAGTTTTGGAATATGATTTTTTTTTTTTTGCAATCGTTAATCGTTCTTGATTTTTTTCGAGAATAATCGTGAAAGGTAGAGCTTAATGGAGGGGAGGTTCTGAGAAATAATTCTTTCGAATTGTTATATATATATTGTTTTTGTTATAACGCTCTTTCCAATACTGAGAATAATTTTCGAAATTGTTATACATCAGGTTCTAAGTTTTGGAATATAATTTTTTTTTTGCAATCATTAATTCTTGATTTTTTTCGAGAATAATCGTAAAAGGTAGAGCTTAATGGAGGAGAGATTCTGAGAAATAATTCTTTCGAATTTTTATATATATCAGATTCTGAGTTTTGAAATATGATTTTTTTTTTGCTTTTGATCATTAATCGTTCTTGATTTTTTTCGAGAATAATCGTGAAAGATAGAGCTTAATGGAGGGAAGATTCTTTTGAATTATTATATTGACTGAAACAGTTGAATAATTTTATGATTAATTAAGGTTTTAAAAGTAATAATTGTCGATTGTAGACTATTAAACGTCTGCTCTGATTGAAATAATTGAATAGGAAGAACAATGATTTTATAATGGTTAAATTAAAGAGATTCTAGTCTATGTCGATATTCTAAAAAAATTCTTTCTAAAGAATTTCGTTATTAAATCGGTTTTGAAATGGTTCTATATCTATCAGTTTATTCTATTCGGTCTTTTTTCTTTTATTTTGTTTGGTTATGAAAATAAAAGAAAAAATACTCATGTAAAATGGCAGCATTTTTTGAGATCAATTATATCATAAATATGTCAATAATATTAACAACCAAAGCTTATTTTACTCGCATTATTTTGAATAAGAAAATTGTAAATTGTTAAGCGATATAATAAAATCTAAAATAATAAAATCAATGCGTTTGTTGCTTTTGTATTGATATCCAGTCAATGAAAAATATTCTATACAATGGATATATTTCAAAACAATTGTATGTAACAACAATTTTATGAAAACTGTAACTGATATAAGCTAAAACTTTTTATTTATTCAATTATTTCAACTGTTAACAATCAATATAGAATTATTAGAAAAATTTGTATTAAATTCGAAACACGTTATTACTCATATAACTATTTCAAATTTTCTCGTTATATATAGTATCATTATATGCATAATTGGTTTATTAAAAAAACCGCGATACACGATTGGCTATTAAAATATAAAAAGAAAATAATTAAGATATATATATATATATATATATATATATACTTTCGATTCAACGATTATTCTTATACTATAAACGATTATTCTTATACTATAAATGTTTCGTATAAAACATTTCTTTTGAATAATTTGAAATAATTTAATTACTTGGATAGATTAAAATAAGACACCCTGTATATAATGCCTCCAGTCTCTAATTAACATAAAAAATCATTTGACACGCGACTCGACCAAGTATCGCGTTTCGAATGTCAAGCAATACCGCACGAAACTTCTGATCGTTTCAAATATGAATTCAGCCAAGCTTTGTTGAAGCTTTATCTCGATGCGCATTACGAAAGATTCGTCGAAGGCATGTTAATCGAAAGGAACGATCGATCAGTGGCCGGAGAGTAACGTTCACGCAATCTCGTGGTTGTATCAACGTGACGCGTGTATTTACGTACGATTAAGTGCGTTGGTTGCACACACGATCCGTACGAGCCCGTACCGCGTGCGTGTCTGTTCGTATGATGCATGCACTTGCGCGCCATCGCCCGCTAGGATAAAGCAATCTCGGTCCCATTGTAATAAATATTCCTGACGCATATATGCACGCGGAGACGCGTACGCGTGAATTGTGTGAAACGAGTAAATCTTGGAAACTCTTTTCTCGCGAGCATCGAGAGCATCGTCGTGTTCGAAAAATACGCTTCGACGCTTTTTTTTTTTCTGCGTCGAAAGAATGAAAAATAGAGGATAAATTTTTTAATTTTTTATTCGATGGAATAATTAGTTTTATTTTTTTATTGATTTAGTATTGATTGAAAAAGTGATAATTTCGTGTTTTTCAGAGTTTATCAAGAGGTGGTGTATAATGATCGAAAATTTCAGGAGGAATGAGAATTGAATATAAATATAATTTTTATCTGTTCTCAGATTCAAGTTTTTTTTTATTGTTTGTTCGTGCTTATCCTCGTGGTTTGATGATGTTGAAATAAAAGAGAATATGAGATAATGAGAGAAATAATTTTTGTGGGGAGAGATGGCGAAATTTGATAATGGTTTTTTTTTCTGCGTCGAAAAAATAAGAAATAGAGGATAAATTTTTTATTCGATGGAATAATTATTTTTATTTTTTTATTGATTTAGTATTAATTGGAAGTGATTCAGAATTATTTATCAAGAGTTGATGTATAATGATCGAAAAATGGAAAATTTCAGGGGAAATGAGAATTGAATATAAATATAATTTTTATCCATTTTATATCATCATATTTAAGTTCTTTTTATTGTTTGTTCGTATCGTCGCGATTCGATGATGTTGAAATGAGAGAAATAATAATTTCTGTGAGGAGAGATGGCGAAATTCGATGGTTTTTTTTTCTGTATCAAAAAAAAATGAAAAATAGAGGATAAATTTTTTATTCGATGGAATAATTATTTTTTATCGTGGTTGATAGAGAAGAATTAATTAAGTATCGATTTTATGGAAGTGATAATTTCGTATTGTTCAGAATTATTTATCAACAGTTGGTGTATAATGATCGAAAAATGGAAAATTTCAAGGGGAAATGAGAATTGAATTTACAAATACAATTTTAAATTTGCTCGTTAACACATTATTGTGCATGTATTTTTCGTTTTACCGTTTTATTTCTCCATTGCAAAAAGAAACGATAGAACTTTATTATTCGACATAACCTTTGCGTTTGGTTTTATTTTATGGATTATATATCGCACGATTATATAAGATAAAAGAAAAATTATTGTGTAATAAAGCTATCGAGAAAAGGTATTAAAAAAACTGATCAATGAAAGGGAACAAAAGAAAAACAGGATCTTTTGTACACGATGTTCTCTCCCGGCTTAATTGAATTGCACGCAAGAACGATTAAATACAAAATGGCAGCCAAATAGCGCATCAACGCGCGATTTTTAAAAAGAAAAGGAAATTCAGATTCGGATATTGATTCGAATATCGAACTTGAATAATTTTAATTTCAAATTAATTCAACAATAATTTTAGTAGATTTAGTTTTTAAAAGTTTGAACCATTTTTTTTTTTTTTAAATATCGTATTACAGTTACAAATCGTTTCACTGTTAAGAATATTTGTGAAGTGATGTTCGGTCAACTCATTTCTCAATTTCATGGATATTCGTAATCCTGACATATGGGATTACCATCTACAATTTTACAGGATTTACCATCCGACTGTAGATTTATTTTCCCAGAGGAAGAGAGAGATATTTCTCATGTTAAAGGATACATTTTTATTATATTGCACGAAATTACGTTAAAAACTGAGAGAAATGGAGATATTAGGACGACAAATTAAAGATACGCGGTCGTTAAAACGGGATAACTGGGTCGAAAGTAAAGGGAAAAAGCGGTTGAAAGCAAAGATGAAAAGAAATACGGCAGAGATAAGATGAAGGGAGGAAAGGGGGCCACGGTTGAGGAAGAAAAAGAGGGTGGTAGAATTAAAGAAAAGAGGGAATCAAGGACGCGAGAGTTGGACTCCAGTTTGGCGTTTGGCCCATGGCCATTGGGGAAGAAGGTTCATTTGTCTTTCGCGAAATGTACTCCATGTTTCGTCTTGATTCAAGATAACAGGCTCTGGCTCTTTTCCATTGTGGAACAATACTTTCGAAAATACTTAGGAAGCGTAATAATAACCTCCAAAATAAACTACTTTCACGTGGTATTTATTCTTTTTCTCTTAAATTAAATAAAGAGAGAGAGAGAGAGAGAGAGAGACTTTTTTCCCTTATTCTTATCTTTGTTTACGAGTTGACGATTAAACAAAACAGTACGTAAAAAATTACGACTTGTAAAAATTAGATAGTTTAAATTAGATAGATAGAAGTTTAAATAAAAATAACCATGGTTTTCCATGGATAATAAATTTTAACGAGAGTGTTAAATTTAAATATTAATAACAATAATATTAATAATAATTGAAACAAATTTGATTTTTTCTTTTATTATTACTTCTGCTTTATAATTTGCGTGATTATTCACAACAATCGTGAAATTTCGTTCAAAAATTCAACAGACAAGCTTGATCACAAGATTGCTTTGTATACATTGCTGGATAGTAGTAGAAAAATATGGCAAATTTGAATAAAATTGTTTTCAAATTATACGTCAAACTAACGAAAAATAAAACTGGCAAATAAAATCTAATATAAATAAGAAACGATATTTGCAAGGTTTAAAAAGAACGATTTCCAAACGTCCAATGGATGTATTCGTTGATGGAAAAGTGGGGGTTAAAAATTCGAAAGAGGCATCGAAGGGTTACGTTACGTTATTTACCAGTATCGGGACAGGGACAAAGAAGGGAATAATTTATACGTTGATGCAACTTGAATAATACAAGACGGAAGTGGGCACAATAATGAAAACCGCTTTGTTTTCTGTTCTTCCTCATGAAACATTGAAACGCTTCGAAAAGACAAAAGACAAAAGTCTCTCGCGAAACGAATTTCTCCTCTTTCGATTGACGAATGGCACTCTTCTTTTAGAACAAATACGAGAAAAAAAAAATGAGAGAATATTGGAATAAAATACTAATCGAAAAGAAAGGATACATTTTTTTTTAAAAATGATTTTTCGAAAAATTCGATTATAATATATGATTTCGATTTTTTTAAAGAAATCAAAGAGTGATAAAGTTTTATTATCGTATAATAATAGTTGGAAAAATGTTCGATCTTTACAAAAATATTCGAAATATTTTATAAAATGTTTTAACAAATTTACAATCGTTTTCGATTATTTAGTGTGTGTTCTATTCGAACACAGGGTAACAATTCATTAACGGGATAAACAAGTGGACTTTATAAAAGTCATCAAGCAAGAGGGAGGATGAAGTATTGTAAAGTTTGAATAGAAAGTTGGATGTTTCTGGTAGTGAAATGAACTGGAAATGAGAAGAATGGAATGGGTTGCTCGGTGAAACGTAAAGATTAATTCGCACAATTAAATGCGCCACGCCTGTTGATTTTTGTAACCCCTCCCCGCTCGTCATTCCTCCCCATTTTCGAATGGAAATTCGAAACCTGTTAAAGGGCAGATGTCGCGCGATAAATACGAGCAATAAAACGACACGGCTTGACTGGAATATGATTAATTATGACGAATCACCGTACCTGCCGGCGGTTTTCATAAACCTCTATGAGCGTTGCTCGTGCATATGTATATATATATATATATATTCGGGCGAAATTCTCGCTTCGTGAAACCATCCAGACGAAACTTCATAAAACTGATAATAGCTTTCCAATCAATTTTTCATGCAATACCAATTGAAGTTTCGAAGTTTACTTGGTTCATCCACGTCCAATTCGAATCATCGTAAAACGGTTCGATCGATTTCCCCACCAATTTCGAAAACCTTTCATAACGACGGTGTCTGCAATTCCTGGCAAAATTGGCAAAAAGTATTACATTACGTTTTTAAAATACAATAAATTTTTTAAAATTGGGCCAAATTTTCAATTTTTCTTTTTTTTTTTTTTTTTAAGGAGAAAAGTTGAAAGGATTAGTTTATCGATGACGTGGAAAGACAAAAAAAGAGTTTTTTTTAAAATACGAAGAACGCGCCAAGATGGCGCGTTGAAATGGGAAATTAATGGATTAAATATCTTCGTTACTTTTTATATTTTATGAGCTTTATTAACGAAAGTCTGTGATAAAAGGGACTATAATATGATGATGATGTTTCTTCTTCTGTAAAGAGAACATGAATAATGAATATATCACTTTACATGTTCCTTCATACATTAAACAAGCTTTACTAATTTGAACTTAAAAATTCTTCTAAACTAATAATTTTATATATAGTTAATATAAAGTTGAATCAACCAATGAATAAAGATATATATGATTATATTTAAAAAAATGGAGATAACTTTAAAATTTTCTGCAAAAAACTTTCGTTAATAAAAAACTGAAGATATTTAAATATTTCCTGTTTGAAAATTTAATCGAAATCGATCATCGACGAGGAAACAAACTACAAAAAATGAAAAGATATATATAAAAAACATATATAAACATATATAAATTTTAAAAAATCGAATACTTTCTGCCAAGGTTATATCCTAAGCTATACCAGTTATTTTTCTCATTTTTCCCCACCAACTTTTTTTCCCCTCCACTCAGTTTTATTTCCGTTGCTTTCTTTCGCCCTCGAGTGCGACAGCTTTTCGAGCTTATCTACGTGCCACTCATTTGCTCGAGTTTCTCTCTGGAAACTTCACAGGTACCTTCAGGTTGCCAAGATCGTTACTGTTTTATCCGTCGTTCTCTCTAAAAAAAAAAAAAAATTTTCCACTTCCCTTTTTCCATGCACGTCTAGTGATCCTACTGGTCGCTTTGCTGCAACCACGTGCCTGCTCTTTTCCTTTTATCCTTTTTTCTATTGGATGCGATCGCTAGGATGGAATGAAAAAAAGAAGAAGAAGAAGTAGAAGAAGAAGAAGAAGAAGAAGAAGAAAAAGAAGCAAAAGTGTGCGAATATTTTCTAACCAATTTTTTATCCAATCTTTCGTATAACGAGAGGAAAATTTATTTTCTGCCCATAAATTTTTGAGGATTGTGATTTTTTTTTTTAATCTTTCCAAAGCTGGATTTTGAGAATTTTTTTTTTTTAAGTTTTATGTATTGTTATTAACGTTATACTTTTTGAAAAATATAAAATAATAGTATATGTGTATCATGAAATGATTGGGAAAATTAACTCGTGATATAATTAACTTGGAAAAAAAACTCGTATTTTTAATAGTTGAATAAGAGATTATTTATAAGAGACAAATTTATGAATCCCTTTGCCTTTACCAATTCTCTATCGAGCATTATTATTATTATTTTTAAAGGATAAAATTTATAAAATGGCAAAATATACGCATTCGATGGAAATTCCGTGACGTAATGTCAGAGAAATTTTATCATTTTCAAAAGAAAACATGTTTTCTTCGCTCAATCAACCAAAGGAATTTCCCTCGTCACGGAGGGATTCGATTCGAACTCCGCTCCTCCTTTGGCTCAGAAAATGTAAACATATTTACACGAGAGATTCTTTTTTTATTCCTCTCAATCCGATGTTTGGATCATTTTCAACCCGGTTTACTTGGCAATCACCGATAACTCAATGCTACTTAGAAGATTAAGATAATTTCTATCCTCATGGGGATCACTTTTGATCCAATCAAAATCCACGCAGCTCGTACCTCTCATTTAATTAAAAAAAAAAAAAAAAAAACAAATTTTAATCACAAATCATCCGAGATATTAAAGACAGAAACACGAATTAATTATATCGCGAAAGGAGAATTATAAATAATATCGTTTGAAAGAACAATAATATTTTCATGTACAATCTTGCACATTTTTAATCTTCTCCGAGCTATACACGATCAATAACATTAAATACTAATATAATAATATTATTGATCGTCCAAACACTTTTGTCTCGTTCACGTTTTCGATATCCATCTTCCGCGACGAACAAAGGTAATCAGAACGAAAGAAAGAAAGAAGAAAAAAAAAAAGAGCAACACGACTGCGCTTACTCGATTATATTATACAATTTTACTTTTTTCCTCGATTTTGCTCGAAACGAAGAGAAGAAATTTACCATCGATTCTCAGATCGGACGAAAACGATCGATAAAATGTTTCCAAGTTCCGCGTGATTAACGACAAACACGTGGAAACTAATGTTCGAGCTTAATTTTAAAGCCGTGTAAGGGTTTGGGAAACGAGTGTTGAACCCTTAATCACAGGATCGATAATATCCTCGAACGAGTTGTGGGATCGCTGCGCTACGTTGGCTCTGTTTGGCATTTCCATTTTCGGTCTCTTCACTTGTTGGAGGAAGGTAGAACAACTTGGAGGAATCTCGACGAAGACTAGCAGTCGTCTTGGGTGGAGGAGGAGTGTAAAAGGGCGGCCACGCGCTCAGAAAAGTCTCCAGATGCTGCTCCGGAGCACTGAAACAGAAAGTTGAAAAAATCGTCGTGGATGAGTATGTAAATATAACGAGAGAAAAAAATATTGTTGGTAAATTTAAGATATGAGTAGATGATTGGGGATGATGAAAAGTATATTTTAATATGATAAAATGTTATATTAAAAAGTTTTATATTAAAATGTATATATATATATATTATATAAATATTGTTAGCTAGACAGAGATTCTATCTATTCTATCCTCGTCAAGCTTCATTTAATGCAAATTTAAGTTGTTTGTAACTTATAATAAATAAGTCTCGAGCGATATTTTGATATATTATATTATATATTATATCATAATATGGAATATCGCATATCCTATGAATTCGATAGGAATAAGAACAGTTTCATATAACTTTAATAGAATCGTGTAATACAAGCTGAGAGATTACTTCTCATTTGAATAAGTCAAAATTCTCGTTATTATGATTTTGCATTCTTCAATTTGTTTTTTTTTATCTAACAATAACTCTTTAATTCATTTACAAAAAGTCTCAATAAAATATTGTATAAAGTATTACAAAGTATTTGAAAAAAAAAATATTTTAAATTATTTTAGAAACTGCGTTATCCAGCTCGACATTGGTATAAGAAATGTGATGTCTAGCCTAAGGTTATATAAATAAGAAAAATATTTAGAAATGAAAGAATTATTGATATGTTATATAAATACATATATTGTATAAATGTAAATTACTTAATATGTTCTATAATACATATTAAATAAATATGTATTTATATACCTATTTTAAAAGATTAATAAATTTATTAAAGATTAAAGATTAAAGATTAATAAATTAATATGTTATATAAATACATATTGTATAAATGTAAATTACTTAATATGTTCTATAATATATTAAATAAATATGTATTTATATACCTATTTTAAAAGATTAATAAATTTAGATAGAATAATGTAATAGATGAAAAGAATCTATAGAATATCGAAACAAACAGGGAAAGAAATGAAAAATGAAAACATTGGAGTTGGTGTAAGAAATATAATGTCTAGCCACACTCGACATAAAAATCCCTAAAGTCTTAGCCTACTTTTATTTAGCGTTTTATATTACAAAAAAGCACATAAAACTCTCGATAAAGATATCGTAAGAAATAATGCTCATCTTTTCGTACTTCGCCACATTTTACCCTCCCCTATTTGAAAAAAAGAATAGACTTATCTTTAGAAAGCCAAGTTGGCGAAACTTCATCTTAAAAATTTCAATCTTACCTGTTCACGCGAAACGACGAGGCCTCAGGAATCCGAATAATTAATTTCCCTTCCCATCTTACATCCAACCCCCTTGATTCGCGAGTAAAAAGTATCCATCCAGCGATCTCGAGAAACTTTTCAACACGACGACGTTTCGATTCCCTTCCGGATGAAGAAAGTTGAACGAATCTCCCCGAGGAGGAGAGATTCGAGAGAATGGCGGAGACACCGCCG
>NW_006263480.1:82163-98215 GCF_000469605.1 Apis dorsata
TCTATAAATCTATACCCGGAGGTTGTTTAGCCGGGGCACCCTTTCTCTGTGTGCGTGCGTGTGTGTGTATACACCGACTGTGTGTATTTTTCATTCTATCCTCTTTTCCACTCGTCTCGCAACCCCTCCCAGATCCGAAAGGAAACTTTTATCTCGCGAAACTTTATTTCTTCCGGCCTCTCGATCGGGAGGAACCGAGAAAACAAAGATTATGCCCCCGACGAGGGTTGCAGCCCATCGATTCCTCGCGGATCTGCTTGTCCCCGGATCGATAAATCGATGCCTCTAATTGTTTTCGAATTTTTAATTTTGAAAATTATCGAATATTCTCATTCAAATTGTTGTATCTTTCTTTCATTGTTGTTATTATAGTTATAAAAGATTTTTAGGTTAATGTGTGTTTGTGCGTGTGTGTGTGTTAAAGAAAGTTAGAAATAAAAATTGCAGTATATGATTGTTTATATAAATTTAATCCTGGCCTCAGAAATTTTAGAAAAGCTTTTAAGAAAGCTAGTTTGAATAGAAGCAGTGAGAAATGGTTGAATGGAAATTGAATAACATAAAGATGCATATTTCTTTATAAAAGAATATTAATCTATGTATGCTTAAAATTATTAATTTAATAAAAATTATTAATTTAATAGATATTTCAATTTGAATTTCGTTGTGAGTTAAAAGAGATAATTATATATGAAAAACAATTTGATCTACAAAACAATTAAGAAAAATCGTTTAGTTTATTTTTAATAGGTTAAATACTATTATAGATGACACATGATCGAAATCGATAACACAAATCAATATTACTTTTTAACTATGTCGAAACGAGAAAAATAAATTCATCAGAAATTTCGAGGCGTATAGCGATAACAATATACCATTAGAAAAAGCTATTCCATTTTCAATTACGTAATTCCACGGTAGAGCGCTTTTCAATACAAAAATATTGCCCTAAACGAGGCATAAGAAGCGTAAGTGGTTCGAGTTAAAATTATTAATCTTTTCAATTAACTCTTATTCTCGTTTTCGCGAGATTTTCGAAAATATGGCTGCCACACCAGGTATTTGACTGGCGGAGGTAATGCACCGTGTAATTGAAATCGTGAACAATGAATGTCCAGAGCTAATCGACGATTGAAAAATGACGAGTTGCGGTCCATTTAATCGAAGTTGAGCCACAATTGGCGCCCTCTGCCCAACGGTCGAACAAAGAGATCTCGCTCACGAGAATGAAACGCGATTGTTCCAAAATACAAGAAACAAGTATATTTACTCGGTTCTCTTTCGTTCTCTCCATTCATATCTCAATGATAATAATATCTAGTGCAAATATCCAGAGAGAGGAGTGAAATTTTCTTGAGTTTAATTTAACGAACTCGATAAAATTTTTCGATACATGTATTTTCGTAAGACACAGATATACTTACATTTAAAAAAATAAATCGACTTTTCTTTTTAGAATTCTAGAATCAAAAGTTTGTTATTTAAACGAATTATGTATCATATTGATAATTTTATTGATTAAAATAAGAAATTTGGTCCTCTCGTGAACTCGACAGAGGAGACGATAAAGCTTCTGATTTCGTTAAATAAATAACAACATCCACGAATATTTCGCGTTCTTTTGTTAAGAATACGGGATTCTACAAAAAGAAGAGAGTTTTCAGAGGCGAAAAATCTAACAGCGAGGAAGGAAAAAAGTGGCACCAAAAAGGGACGCGAAACAGGGATATAGAGAGATGGTGCAAAAGTTCGGACTGAACTTTCAGCTTTTTAAGCTCTTTGCTTCGACTCGACGACTTGGCGCGTCCCGTTCAGGGTTACCATGGGTATGGAACTATTCAAGACCCTGGGGATATTTATTTAAGTGTTGGCATTGACGACAATTTTCTTGAGAGAATCGTTTTCCAAACGGTTTTTCCTCGTTTTCAGATCTTGCTCTTTGAATCGCTTCAAACCCTTCTGACTCGACTTGTTTTCATTTTGTGCCAATTGTTGCGCGCAAGTTTTTAAGAGGAGAATTGTATGAATATATTATCTGAATGTATATATGATATTTTCAAAATGATTTCATTAACTGAACATTCTGTTCACTATCTTTATTATAGTTTTTTAAATTTGGATAAAACAATTCTTGCATAGATGAGTTGGTATTTTGCATTTTTTAAAAGTAAATTAACAAATAATAGAATTAGAACTATATAAATTATTTGAATATATATATGATATTTTTAAAATGATTTCATTAACTGAACATTCTGTTCACTATCTTTATAGTTTAGTTATAGTTTTTAGTTATAGTTTTTTAAATTTGGATAAAACAATTCTTGCATAAATGAGTTGGTACTTTGTATTTTTTAAAAGTAAATTAACAAATAATAGAATTAGAATTGTATGAATACATTATCTGAATGTATATATGATATTTTCAAAATGATTTCATTAACTGAACATTCTGTTCACTATCTTTATAGTTTAGTTATAGTTTTTAGTTATAGTTTTTTAAATTTGGATAAAACAATTCTTGCATAAATGAGTTGGTACTTTGTATTTTTTAAAAGTAAATTAACAAATAATAGAATTAGAATTGTATGAATACATTATCTGAATGTATATATGATATTTTCAAAATGATTTCATTAACTGAACATTCTGTTCTATCTTTATAGTTTAGTTATAGTTTTTAGTTATAGTTTTTTAAATTTGGATAAAACAATTCTTGCATAAATGAGTTGGTACTTTGTATTTTTTAAAAGTAAATTAACAAATAATAGAATTAGAATTGTATGAATACATTATCTGAATGTATATATGATATTTTCAAAATGATTTCATTAACTGAACATTCTGTTCATTATCCTTGTTATAATTTTTTAAATTTGGATAAAACAATTCTTGCATTAGTACTTTGCATTTTTTAAAAGTGAATTAACAAATAATAGAATTAGAATTGTATAAATATATTATTTGAATATATATAAGGTATTTTCAAAATGATTTCATTAACTAAACATTTTGTTCACTATCTCTATTATAATTTTAAATTTAGATAAAACAGTTCTTGCATTGGTACTTTTTATTTTTTAAAAGTGAATTAATAAATAATAAAATTAGAATCAAAAGGAAAATAAATAACAGAAATTATCATATTATTTCTTATTAACAGTTTTTCTTTTCAGTTTCTCTATTCTACATAAGATTTATGTTTTAAGTAGATTTAATCAACGAAAAAGATGATGTGTATTTCGTCCAATAATTTTGAATTGAATATAATAGTATTGCATCTTCTTAAAAATCAAGAAAATAAATAAGTAATATAATTGAGATAGGATGTGTGATAAATTTTGTTATAAGTTTACGTGAAATTAAATTATTACTATTGAAAATTATTCGAAATAAATAACAGAACTTTTTTCGAAATATTCCAATTTAAAAAAAAAAAAATACAATAATGATTCCAAATTTTTTGATAAAATACTTTAAAATAGAGATTTAATAAGATTTCGAACAAACTGACAAACTGACAATTAAAACCAAAACCTCACTCAAAACCTTACAAACGAATATGAAATTCCATTATCCAAGAATCGTACAATTAAAAACTCGCGTTCTATTTTTATAATTCCACTTTTGAACATGCGATATAACGGGAGCAAGGTGGATAATAAATTGCGTAATTTTTGCGGAGGATTAATTTTTTAGGATTACTTCTCGCGTATCACTTTTTCGGGGGGCGGATGATCCTGAAACACGGGGAGCAAGCACCGATTTTACATCCGTTATTTCCCTTCATCCATCGTGGGATGCAATTACTTATCTAGATCCGTATTAACGCAAAAGAGAAAAATGATCCGTGGAAAATCGTTTGCCGTAAATATCCAACAACGTCGATCCAAACATCGTGTACAAATTTTCGAGTGGGAAAAAAAAAAAAAAAAAAAAAAAAAAAAAGAAAAATTCGAAATAGGAAGTTACACGCGTGTGCGCCAAAATCCGATATCGTTTAATTCACGGTTTACATATCGAGTTGCCATGGAAAATGGAAAAAACTTGGGGAGGGGGTCGAGAGGAAAAAACCCATTTTCACTTCACGTCCACGCAATATTTGTAAAATTAAATTAAACAGTGAAACTGTTTTTCATCCGACTTTGAACCCGGAAACTTGTCAAATATTTATTCGACCGGGTTTTGCAAGCTCCCCCCTCCCCCCTAAATAAAAAAAAAATTCACTCGTTAAATAAAACGAGGGCGGAAGGTTTAAAACTCGATTTTAATTTTCTCCGAGGGAGGGAGGGAGGGGTTTTCCCTGGAAGGAAGGGTCGGAATAAACTATGGCGAATATCGCGAAAACGATGGAAAATACAGGGGAGAGCAAAAAAAAAAAAAAAAAGAAGTTTCCCAGGGAAACGTGACTGGTAAGAGTTTCTATTTTTGCAGCCGGCTCGTTCTTTCTTTGCCCCCTCCCCTCCCTCCCCTCCCCCTTTATTTTCTCGAGGACAATTACACTAATGCCTTCGCCATTCTCGTCTCTCAGCACTGAAACTCGACTTTGGGTGGGGATAGAGAAGTGGTGGTGGTGATGGTGGTGGTGGTGGTAACTCGAAATTGAAATAAATGCAAATGTCGTCGAATCGAGTAAACTAGTGGACGATATGATTCTTCAATTTCAATTTCATTGCGAAATTTTTTTTCACCTGCGAAATTGAGAATTTTGGTGGTGCCAGCCAGATATACAATATCAATTTTGGTATTGTCGTTTCATTCTCGCAATTCATTAAATTAATCGTCGCTATTTCTATTCCTGGAGATTTAATCAAATTTATATTTGCAATGAAGCAAAACGCGAATTTTTATTTTTATTTTTTAAGGAGAAAAATGTTTTTTTTTCCCCTCCGTTTCCAATAATTCTCGGAATAATAATTTATATGATTTTTCTATTACGAAGAAAGGAAAAATTCACTCGCAGCTTTTATCGTGGAATACGATATTTACATCAATTGCATTGAAATAAATAAATTGCTGAGAATTGTTTAAAAACAGCGATCTTCTTGTAAATTGCGATTACACGCAGATTCGTTGGTATGTCACGTATGTTTATTGAATAGAATCGCATCGTAATCAATTACCGTATATCAATATATTGGAAAACTATATTAATATGATATTACTTACGTTTTAACTGTAACTGGAATAATATCGACAATGAAAATATTCAGATATAGAAAATATCCATATATTTTATTCAATCTTACAAACTTTAGAATTTCATTTAAAATAAAGTTTCCTTCAATTCGATCTTTTCCACATGTACATGTAAAAATATATCATATTTCCAATTTCCTGTATTAATTTTTCTATTTTTCTATTCCAACGTATTTTCTTATTTATATAATACCTTCTTATTTATATAATAATATATACTATAATATAATATAATTCTATATATATAATATAATATATATAATAATACTTCTTATTTATATAATAATATAAAATTATTTATATAATAGTATAATTTTGTTAAATTCACTATGATCATTTTCAAAATCAAATATCAACAAACAGTTGATATTGCCTATAGTAAGTTGTAACACACCACAATAAATCACTTAATTCATATAAAATTCATAATTAAACTAAATAATTAAACCAAACAATTAAAAAGAGTCTTATTCGTCTAAACTATCTAATTAACTACTATTTTCACCATTAAAAAAAATCTAACGAATCTCCAAAATTGGGGAGAATCACAATAGACATAGAGACATAGACAGAGAGAGAGAGAGACCTAGCCTGCGTTTTGTACAATTTCCATCTTGTTCCATCTTGCGTGGAACGAAAACTGGAAAGCAAGAGTCGAGCGTTCGATCTGCAGAGGTTAATTCCATTCTTCTCTGTTCGATTTGATCTAACTCTGGATTCTCTCCCCCTCCTTGCCCCGTGTAATCGTTTCGTTTAAGCAGCAATCGTCGATAGGCGAGCGCGGTAACGAGGCAAGCAAACGATGGTCAAACAATATTGGATTTACTCCATATTCGTGTTCCTATTGTTATTCAAACCGCATCGAGTTTTATTACAAGACAAATACACGTTAACCAATTAATCCATTGCATTTGTGTACACGTATGGATGCTCGTGACGCGCGGGTATACGGTGTTCACCCTCGATGTTTGCCTGACCGATTTTCAAATCCCTTCACACCGAAAATGCTTTCCAATGTAACGGGGGGCGGGGTTATAGAGGGATTTGCGGTTGTTACCTTTGTGTTATCCTCTCCATCTAAAATATAACGAATATCGAACGATTCGATTAGTACTTGAAATCGTGGTACTTTTGAAATTTTTTTTCCAAATTTAGAATTTACGTAGACGAATATTTTGCGACATTTTTTCGAAACGTGATTATCTTTTTTTTACGTGGGTACGTACGTTTGAGATTTAAATGGACTTTTAATGGACTAAATTGGTTGGGTTGAGGCAAGTGTAAGGGTAAAGGGTTCGATTTTGAAGAGTAAGATTAAAGAGAAGAATTGATTATTAATTGCTCTTCTATTGTTCGTATTTTTTTAAAAATGATAGTTATTTTTTTTATAAAATTTGGAAGAAATATAATTTTTCATGAAAGCTTTGTATAATGCAATTTGTCTTTATTTTATTAATCTTTGATTAATCGTTATTTTCCAATTATTTCAAAGGAAATGTATAAATTAATATTGTTTATAATAATATATTTCATTGTTTCGTAAAATAATTTAATTTAATTTGTAGACGAATATTTTGCAACATTTTTTGAAATGTGATTATTTTTTATGTGGGTACGTACGTTTGAGATTTAAATGCATTTTTGCTTGGCAAGTGTAAGGTTCGATTTTGAAGAGTAAGATTAAAGAGAAGAATTGATTATTATATAATTATATAATTATTCTTCTATTGTTCATATTTTTTTAGAGTAAAAATGATACTTATATTTTTTATAAAATTTTAAAGAAATCTAATTTTTCATTGAAGCTTATATAATGCAATTTGTCTTTATTAGCCTTTTTTCAACTATTTCAACAAAAATGTGTAAATTAATATTGTTTATAATAATATTGTTTCTATTAAAATAATATTTTCAGCAAATATTTTTCATATCTTGAAAATAGATTGTTGTAATAATTTATAATTATTATTATTAAGTTATTTAATTTTATTTCTTTTATATAATTTTTTAAAAAAATGATTGACCCAGACTGGAAGAAGCACGGCAATTGAATTTATTCTAATATTCCATTTTTTTCAAAGTATTTTCGATGAAAATATGAATAAAATATTGAAAATATGTAGTAAATACGAGACATTTAATACACATTATCACGATAAATCTTTAATATTTTTCAATAAATTATAAATCGCTTTCATTTATTATATTTTCATGTTAGTTATACTTGAAATAAATAAGTTGATAAACGCATAAGCTATATTAAAACAAATTGCAAATAAAAGTAATCATGGTGGCTCTTTAAAATTTACTTCATCATCTTAATCAACTTTATACGATTTATAGAATAAAATTATTATTATAATAAGTTTACTGAAAAATATACATACTATATTTTTTATATAATAATGAGAGTAATTACATCCAATTCTCTCATCCTCAATTTTTAATAATTATGATTTCCTGCAATCTCAAAATAAAGTTACTTCATTTTAACATGTAATTTCATTAGATTTATCATTAGTCGAATATATCGTGCAGGAAAAAAAAAAAGTAAATATCTTTTCGAAAGAAATCATTCAAAGAAAAATTTTGCAAAAATTTCATTCATGCTTCGTTTGCTAGATGACGAGCAAAAGCAAAGTCCATCATTAAAATGAATATTTCAACCCTTGAGAAATCTCCCCTCGAAATCTCTATTCTTCCGGGAATGTCGAACGAAATGAATGCACCTTTTTTCTGATATTTTTTTTTTTTTTTTAACGCGCAACGTTGAAAGCTCTCCGTTACGAAACAGAATTGCAGATCGCGTATTGAATAATCGGTGCGATCGAATGATGGTCGTTCCATTCCCTTGTTATCCTACTACTATCACGACCCGGTGAAATGACAACACTCCCAATAAAATCAATGGGAACATTTCAACATTTACTTTAACGGCAATTATCATAGACATTGCCGTTGGAATTTATTTAGAGACGTTCGTTAACATCGTCGAATAACTGGTTCGTTAAAGTCGAATTTTTTTTTTTTTCTTATTATTTCAGATTTTTAATTCTAAGAGAAAAATTGTTAGAATTTCAGTTTTATCGAATTATTTTGTCATTTCTATCAATTTTATCATTATTCTTCTCAGATAGTCTATAATTATTTTTCAACGAATAATGTTCTTTATTATATAAGAATAATTTTTAATCCTTTTTTTTTTTACGTAGCATCAACTCTTTAATTCATTTATAAAAAGAATCTACAAAGAAGATCTCAATAAAATATTGTATAAAGTATTACAAAGTATTTGAAAGAAAAAAAAAGACATTTTAAATTATTTTAGAAGCTGCTCGTATAATGTCAAGTCTAGCTCGACATTGGAGTTGGTATATGAAATGTGATGTCGAGCCTAAGGGTTAATAAGAAAAATATTTAGAAATGAAAGAATTATTAATATATTCTGTAAATACATATATTAAATAAATATATATTTATATATTTATTTTAAAAGATTAATAAATTTAGATAGAATAATGTAATATGTGAAGAAATAGAATTTATATGAAGAGATGGAATATTGAAACAAATAGGGACAGAAATGAAAAATTCTATCCATTAATTTTTATATTTATAATATAAAAATTAAAAAAAAGAAAAGAAAAAGAAAACGTTACAATTAATCATATAATAAGAAGATATTAAAAAGAAACCAAAAATTGAAATATCAAAGCAATAATTTTAAAGATTCAATTGATCAGAATTAATCTTTTTACATTTAATATGGGAAATTAGTTGCCCAGTTTTTTTTCTTTCAATATTAAACAATTATCGTAGAATTTTGATTTTTTCGTTTCATCCACTCTTATAAATTGAAAGAGGGTAGCAGTTAACAACTCACTGGGAATTTATTCATCTCGAATTTCAAACGCGATAGAATTATCACTGATAATGATAGCATAACGAGGATTCGTGGAAAAGACCAAAGCTTTCAATATTGAAAACGATTTCCATTTTTACGCGATTATTCCAGCTTTTATTAATCGAGGGTTGCAATCTCTTTTGCAATTCCCAAATAGGAAATTTTATTCGAAAAATACCGATAAAAAAATTGGGTTTATCGAAACAAATTGTCGATACATTCAATCGAACGAGATTCAACACGAGGAAAAATTCCTCCACTAACCATTTTTGTTTCCCTCTTACATCCCCGTAAATTATTATTTTTCACAAGAAACAAAATCTTTATTATATATATATATATATGAATAATTTTTATCAAAATTAACGCGTTATTCGGCATCCTTTCTTTACTCGAATTCCCTTAAAATTTTTAATCCAAATGAAATCTTTTGGGAAGGAACAGATTACGAAGTACGAAGTACGAAGATTACATGGCAAGATCTTCGAACGAGATCGAAGAATGGCTTTTTCGAATAACATCTTTTCGAAATCCCTTTCAGGTTCTCCTTGTGTTCAGCTTACGCATGAATCTATATGCTCACATATATAATATGTGAAGCAAATCCCGTTGCCGCTAGTTCGGATAATCCAAAACAGTGGTGTATGTATTATACTTTCGGAATATGCCATGTGTCCAAATCCTCGAGATATCCTTTAAATCTCTTCATCGATTCGATTAAACTTATTTCGACTTATTCTTGAGAAACAAAAACGGATTTGATGTTGGTCTTGGATCCTCGAAATGGATAAATAAAAAGAAGGGATATTTTTCTTCGAATGATTCTTCGAAATTTTTTTGAAATTATTTATTTAAATATAAGAAAATAATACTTGGAATAATAATTATTCGAATGAACGATTTCTAATTTTAAGATTTTATGGTAAGATGTAATGCAACGTGTTAAAATCATTATTTTGTGTAATAAGGTGATTTATAAAATATAATTTATGCATATATTAAACGTAAAACTTTTAATTTTTGTATTGAAATTGATGTATTTAATTTTCGATAATATTTCGGTGAATAGTGGATAAGTTAATGATAGTTAAACTCTAAAATAATATTTTCAAAATAATATTTGCTTAAAGAAATATTTCGATTTTTAATATTTTGTTCTAATCGTTATCAAACTATTTCATATTTTCTTACTTCAATCCTGTAAATTGGAACGATGATTAAGCTATAGATAAACTAAAAATAAAAATCACATCAAAATCTTGACATAAATGAACGAATTTATTTAATTTTGTAACAGTCCAAAATTATATGACAATTTTCCAATAGTGGATCAAATTTGTAACCAATCTTTCAGATTAAGCGTGAAGAAGTTTCTGTCAAGTGAATTTTTAAGATATCGTAAAAGACTTTGACGTTGTAAATTATTGGAAATAGAAATTCATAAAATTAATAAGAATAATATTTTTCAAATGATTTTCACTTTTTTATTTCAAAAAATTTATTAATAAATATTATTATAAAAAAAACAATTTTTGTTCATTAATAAAAATCAAGAGTAGGAAAAAAAAATTATGGATATAACAAGTTGTATTATTATAGGCTCTGTTTTTAACTGAAGTTTTATGAATATGTAGAGTTTAATGTGTTACGTGTGAAGTAACTTTTTTTTAGCAGAATATCACTCAACCCTAAAATTTTGAGTATTTTTTCCTGTTCTTTTTTTAAATATAACTTTATAATAGTACAAAATATAATTTTTATACTGTAAAACTTTGTTGTAAAAAATATCTACAAACAAAATTATTTTTAAAATATAAAAAAATATTAAAACTTTAAGGTTTGATTTTATCCTTCTAAAGAGATTTTAAACCGTGAAAAAATTGTTCCATATATGTATAAAATATTATGCTTTACATAAAATTTTTATCAAAATCAGAATTATTGAGTTCACTACTATTTTCTTGTCAAATAGTATCTATACAGAATCTATTATGATTGAATATACTACACACACACATATATATATATATCTTTGCTAAAAAAATCATAAAATCGTTATTATATTATAATTACTTGAAAATTTAAAAAATTAATTAACGATCAAAAGAATATAAAAGAATTTATTTAATAAATATTTTATATTTTGCATAACAAAGAAAGTATAAAATGTTAATTCATTAATAATTTTGTTTAAAAGTGCATCCAATTTAATATTCATGATTTACATTACTAGTCAAAAAACCTCCTTTTTAATAAAATTATTAATATTAATTGATCATTAATATGTACATTAATGCCTTATACTTTTTTTATTATGCTATTTATACTGCTATTTATACTATTTATACATAAATAACAATTAATTAAATAATTTTCATTATATTTTCAACCGTTATTTAATTTTTTACAATTTTCAAATAAATATTTTGAACAAGCTTATATTCAACATATTAAAGTTTCATACTCTTAAATGGATTATTAAGCCACAACAATCATGAAAGTATAACAATTAAATTATTGTATAACATTAATTTATATTGAATTATTATTATAAATAAAATTCATTTTTTGTTTGCAACATTTAAAACATTAGAATAAAATTAATCAGAATATTGCATTTAACATAAATTGTGCAATTTTAATATCCTATTTATTTTATAATGTTAGATGCAACTATCTTACCGACTGCACCATATTTAATCCAATAATATCATAAACAATAAAAATATCTATATTTTATAGATATTTATAAAATTAAATTTGAAAATAATTTTTAAAACTATAATATAAGTATTTCTTCGATAATGCTTATGATATAAATATGCTACTATTAGAATATAAATACATCCAATCAACGTAGAAAAAACGAGGTTAAGGATTAAAAAGAAGTATTTTAAAAAATTTTTGACTGTGTAGTTATCGTACACACGTGTATAAACAACGTACAAATAACAGTTTCGCGATACAATAAATGAAAGATGAAATCTGATAGGATTCTCGAAGGCATGCATAATGAAGTTGTTACTGACCGACTCGACCGACTTCATTATTCAGCAGCGAAAGAGGTTAGAAGGTCACGAGACCAAAGAGAACTCGCTCGGTATGTCAGAGAGGAAAAGGTGGAGGGGGAAGGCGAAAGAGAGAACTATGGCAAGGACGTAGTAAAGAAAGTCTTATCAATTAAAATTACGCAACACGCTTCTTCAGAGTATATTGTCCCGTAAATAGTTCTCTCTGAAATTAGAAACGAGGACAATGAAAGCTTTTGACTACTACACCTCGAATGAAAGAGCACGACTCGTTCGAGTATTCATGAAAATAGATGCGGTTCTTTTTAATCGGGAAAAAAAGTTACGAAAAATAAATTTCTCAATTATTGGCAATATGATAAGGTAAGAGATATGCCATATACATAGCTATATATTTATATATATATTTTTTTTAAATATGAATTTATTTCTATTAATAGAGCAGATATAAAAGTTTTTATTTATCATATATATTAAATATCGATCGAATTAAAATGATGATATAACAAAAGTGCAAATGACTTTAAAATTGAATAATAATTGATTAAATTGATTTACTTTCATCAAAATCGATATTTTATATTTCCTCTACTCGATACTAAAAAATAAATGTACATGTACATATTGTTACTATAAGAGCAACTTAATTAAATACACGAATAAATCATTTGTGAATCACATTGTAAACATAACGTAATTGAAATAAATCGATAAATTTGCAACATCGAGCAGATACTTCAGAGGGCGTAATCCCATTTTTTCCCCTAATTCACTTCACATTAACAAAAATATCAGAAACCCATAAACGAACGTCATATTTGACAATTAAAACCGTTCGATCTCTCCCTCGTCTGCGCCAACTTCACCGATTTGATACTTTCTCCCGTGACATCGTATATTTCCCTTGGAACGGTAATCTCGCTCCGAAGGGTAATATTCGTTGCGAAATGGCGTGCTGCTTCCAGGATACCCGCAGGAAAGAAAAGCAGGAAAGTTGTTACCATCGATCTTGGGGATTCATTATTCACCGAGTTGGCGAGGCTAGAAGTTGAGAAAAGAAAAAAAAAAAAGAAAAAGAAAAAAGAAAAAAGAAAAAAGAAAAAAAAAAAAGAAAAAGAAAAAAGAAAAAAGAAAAAAGAAAAAAAAAAAGAAACGATGAAAGAGATTAGGTGAGGAAGAAAGAGAGGGGGAGGGGAGGGGATGAGAAGTTGAAGATCTTGTACACCGACAATAATAATTACCAGAGGATAGGTAAATAGTGACGTCAGCAGTTGCCACGCGTTTAAATCAAACAACTTTCTCATCAGCCGCACCATCGATCTCTGTTTCAATCAAATAATGAGTTAGAGTAATCGAGCAGTAATTTTAATCGAAACTGATCTAAAAAATGTGATTATTAATCGAGTATTCATTGTAGAAAGTAATGAAGTGTTTTGTTATGATACAAATCGTCTTTGTGTTTCGATAAGTATCAAATTAGTAGTGATGGAGTCGAGCTAGAATTAGATGACAATCAATTTTAGTAATTTTAGTTGTGGTAATTGAGTAGTAAAATTGATTTGAAATTTGATAATTATTTGATTAATTGTGTTAATTATCGAGTAATTAATCGCAAAAAAAAATAATACAGAGTGTTATCAGTTATTATGGCAGAAGATGATTGTTCATGGAAAAGTAAGTTGGAAAAAAAACATAAAATTTTTTTCATTTGTTGATTATATAATTGTATTATTAATAATTTTGTATTATTACAATATTTGTAAACATTTAAACAAATATTTTATATGCATGTTTATTAATATTACTTTTTAACGCGTCACAACAAGTTAAGTTGAAAAGTTAAAATAAAATATATATTTATTTTTAATAATATATTTATAATTCAATGCAATTTTTCTAATTTTGTTGTGCTAAAAATTCTTTCAATCTTTTAGGATATTTTATCATAAATTCCCTTAAAATTTATTTTTTTGGAACTTTAAAAGTAATTCTTATAAATTGTAATTTTCATATATGATTTAATTTAAATAATAAGATGATATATATGCATATACATCAAAATAATATTATTATTTTTTAAGTTTTCCTTAGAAACATTATATATTTTCACATAATCTTAAATTTAAAACTAAAACTTCATTGAGACGTATGAATTTTCCATTTTCATAATTCAAATATTATTTATAAAAGATTCAATTCATTTCCTTCCAATACTTATGAATAAAATACTTCAAAATACTCATGAACAAATTTTTAAAATTTACTCATCCATTTTGTGATTCGAAATCAATCAAATATCTCGTAAATATCAAAATTAATTACTATATTTCGCTAATACTATTCGAATTCTACGAAACAAATCTTTGGATTTGATTTGGGTTTGTAAATACACATTAAACTTGATCCCATCGCTACAAACTAGTATTGGCTCTGTGTACACGAGCGAAACGCGTCACAACAAGTTATACATAACTTTATAAACTTGCTGACGACGTTGAGTTGATTCAAAACGAAAGTTGTCGATGATATCGAATGTGGAAAAACGTGGAAACACTTTTTAAAAATTTAAAAATCTTCTTAAAAATTTTTTAAAAATTACATCATTAAGGGTATGTGATTAATAATATTGTTCATTGGAATTGGAAGGTATTGAAAATATAATTGATCGATATAGAAACAATGAATAGAATATTGACGAAAATTTTTACTTTTTGCGATCGAAATGTCAATATTGAAAATAGTGATAATATTGAATATAATATTAACCGCGGGAGCTCGAGCTTCAATATTTTAAGTTAACGTACAGAATATAAATACAATTGTTTTTTTAAATTAATTTTTTTTTTTAAAAGTAATCTATCGGAACAAATAGATTCGATTCATTGCCCAAAGCAATTTTTCTCAATAAATTCGCCCTCTATCTCAAATCCCCATTTTTCTTTTATCCTAGTGCTTTATAAACGTAATATCTTGTAGATTAAAAAAAAAAAGTTATTACGATTAACAATAAGCTCTTTTTTTTCTAGCTTTATTTGAATTAGTAGTATTAATAACAAAAAATTACATAATATAATATATTATAATTATATTATTTAAAATATTAATATAAATAAATCATATTTTCATCAATCACTTGGGTTAATAATACATAGTAAAAAATGCAATTTAAAAACGTATATCTATGCAATATTTTAATAAAAAAAATAAAAAAAAAATTTTATTTAAATTTTTATTTAAATAAAAAAAGTTATTATGATTGGAATTGGAAGGTATTGAGAATATAATTGGTCGATATAGAAACAATAAATAGAATATTGATGAAAATTTTTACTTTTTGTGATCGAAATGTCAATATTAAAAATAGTGATAATATTGAATATAATATAATATATAATAAGTTTTAATTCAATATAATATATTGAATATAATATATAATAAGTTCTTTTTTTCTAACTTTATTTGAATTAGTAATATTAATAAAAAAAAATCATATATAATATATTATACTATTATATTGTTTAAAATATTATAAATAAATCACATCATATTTTCATTAACCAATCAGATTAATAACACATAATAGAAGATACAAATTAGAAATACACGCGATAAAGATGAAAAGCAAATTTGATCAATGACTTTCGTCAAATGAAAATTACTCGACTTCAATAAACGAAAGCCATAAAGAGAAAATAAAGATTGGGAAGGGAAAAAAAACTTCGGATCAATTTTTAGTGCGCTGTTAAATATTTGCTAGACCAGAATCCGTACTGGCTGTTAAGAGGATTTAACTTCGTAAAATATTTTCGCGGTTTTTCGGTTTTTTGCCCCTAGGCAAATTCTGTGAAGTTGTGAAAAAAGTATTAAAAAAAAAAAGAAAAAAAAAAAAAAGAAAGAAAGAAAATAATTACTATCCC